>NC_053025.1:209858564-210018239 GCF_003073215.2 Triticum urartu | reverse complement strand
AAGCTTGCTGAAACTGATCCCATGTGACAGTGTCAACTGGGTAAGTGGCTGTGAAATTCTCCCACCATGCTGCTGCGGGTCCGTCAAGCTGGTGTGTGGCAAACTTCACTTTCTCACCATCCGTACATCCTGCAGTGGTCAACTCCCTTCCTATCTTGCGGAGCCAATCGTCTGCTACTATCGGCTCGGTGCTACTGGAAAACACCGGCGGATTCAGCCTAAGGAAACGGGGTAAGTGGTCAACAGGTGGTGGTGGTGGTGGTGGTGGGTTGTTGTTGTTGTTCTGCTGGTTCTGGACTAACATCTGCATCAATTGATTCTGTTGCTGGATCAACTGAGTGAGCTCCGGTGGAAATCCATTGTCACGTCTTGGAGGCATCTGAGGGTTTTGAAAAGACGAGAATTAAGAATAGAGTGAGGTCTAAAGGGAAAACACTACCCAAATGCACATGAGCAAATGCACACAAAATCACTTCATTCAATCAAACAAGGGCTTACAATTGGACTAAAACTATCGCAAAAGTGCTCGACTATAATGTTTACATGGGGGAAATACTACTACTATCTAGTGGTCATCTAGAAATTTGAACCGGTGGAAGACTCCATGATATCTGCTCCAGCTTCGTCTTCAAAGTCGGGTTCACTTGGATCCGAATCGGTGTCGTCGATGATGATGTAGTTGTCCGGACATGCGACGTACTCATCTTCCTTCGTGGATGCTAACTTCCTCTTGAGTTCTTCAATCTCCTGCTTAAGATCGCCATTGTGCCTTGCTAGAGCTACGATCTCGTCCATGTAGTCCTTGCGTGTAGACTTCAGTTCTCCTTCTAGCTCGATGATCCTTGCCTTCGCATTCTTCAACTCTATCACGTCATTGCACATCTGGTTCTCGTGGCGGCGAATGTGCTGGTTTAACTCCTGGATGAAAGATGCAATGGATCTATCCTTCTTGGTGCTGACTAACTCCCATTGTTCATCTCGGCGTCCACAAATCTGGTAGATAGTGTCCTTGAGGTCTTCTTGGTAAACTTCTCCAATGCGTCCTATGGTGATATGAGCTGCCATGCTCCTTCCCAGACTCCAGGTTGGTGCATTGAAAACACTATCTATGGGCTTCGTGATTGGCGCGAATGTTCTTCCCGGAACGTGAGCTTGAATCTTCCAGCGCTCCTCTTCAGGCAGAGTGGCGTTGAAAGTTCCCGTGAAGCTTGGTAATCCAATGTTCAGGTACTTGGTGACTTCCTTCAAGTGCAATCCAAAAGGTGTGCCTTCATCCGGTTGAGCGTACTTAATCTTTGCGTGCGTCATCCTAAAAGAGTAGAAAAGATGACGAGTTAGAAAATGAGAAGAGAATGGTGATCTATGGCTTTAACTTAGTGGTCGTGTCCTACAGTCAGCGTGTTCTCTGATACCATCTCTGTGGCGACCCGACCCGAATGGATCAAGTGCTCTGTGCTCAGGTGTCATCCCTGGATCAGTAATGCTGACACCACACAGTACATCGAAGGATTTATAGCAGAGTGGCAATCACACACTTATTACATCGTTGTCTCAAAGAGAACTTATTATAATAAATATGGCTTAAGGCCATCTAGTGTCGATAACAGCGGAAGACTCGGAAGATAAATGGGTCCATAAACTCCAACGGCATCACTGAGTATAGAACCACGACCTAAAAGCACCTTACTCGTCGTCTGAAAAGTCTGCAACATGAGAAGTTGCAGCCCGAAAACGGGTCAGCACATGGAATATGCTGGCAATGTAACACATAGAGAGTAACGGAATGAAACAGCTATACTATATGCATATATGGCTGGTGGAAAGCTCTATGGTTACAGTTTTGCGTAAAGCCAGTTTTTCCCTACTGCAAAGGAATAAATTTATTTAACTATCATGGTGGTTGTGAAACATCGAGAATGGTTGACAGCATTCCGATCCCAATTAAGTGAACAATTAAAACCCAACAACATTAATTAGAAGTAACATGATGAGATTCACATGATATTCAAGTACTAGATACTCAAGATGTCCATAACCGGGGACACGGCTAATCATGATTAGTTTATACACTCTGCAGAGGTTTGCGCACTTTTCCCCACAAGACTCGATCGCCTCCGTTGGATTTCTCGCACTACATGGTGTTTGAGAAACGGATGACCGAGACATAGCCTTTCAGAAGCGCTAGCACCTTACGATCGGGTAGACCGGTACACCTACATCCCCTACATCTGCTAGTCTACCACTGTAAGAGTTCGCACAACTTAGTCAACTATGCCAGAGCTCATAATGGCTTGTGGCTGCACACGGAAGTTTCTAGCATGAAAGATCTTATGATCCCTTTGAGCCTGGGTGGCGGTCCAAAAGAAAACAGGCAAGTCCTGGAAACCCCAGGTGCCTCAATCCACCCAGATGTGTGTTTAAGTTGCCACCTTAGATAAACCATTAAAATTATCAACTCACATCCATCATGGATATCACTCACCCAATCCACATCTACTAGCATAGCATGGCATAAGAGCAAACGTAGAAGTAACTCCCAAAGGTTTCATAGTAATACAGGTGATAGGTACTACCTCATCTACTTCCCATCCCACAATTTATTTAGATCATAATCATGCAATGTGAGAGGATTGATCTAATGCAATAAAACATGGGTGGTAGAAAAGGTATGATCGAAGTGTTACTTGCCTTGCTGATGATCCGCGAGACCTAGGGAATCGAAGTAACAAGCGGCGCAATCCGGGTGATCTATCGCAGACAAACAACAAGAATACAATAAGTACTCATCTAATGCACAGGTAAAACTCAAATAGAAGATCTAACCAGAAAGTTCAACTTAAGAACCCTGGTTGGCAAAAGAATCAAATCGAACGAAGCAAAAGAAATCAAACGGCGAAAGAAAACAACTTCGTTCTAGTAATCTGGATCTAGGGAAAATTTTACAGTAGAAAAAACTTGTTTAAGTTGATTATTCAGAAAGAGGGTTTCGAGACGAAACTCCAGGCGCTTGAATCGCCTGATTCCGATAAACGAGCGAAAAGAAAGACTAGAACGAAGATCGGATCTGAGATCACGATCGCGGAATAAATCCGACGAAAAGAAAGAGACGAACGGTTAAACGAACGGACCTCGTTAACCGGGAAAAATCGGTGATCACGTTCGTTGAGACGAACGGTCTGAAAGAAGAACGAAAACCGATCTAGGGTTTTCGGAAAAGGAACCGAAAAAGAAATGGAAAACCGATCTAGGGTTTCGGAAGAAAACCGAAACAAAAACCGGGAGAAAAGAAAAGAACCGGAACGGTTTCAAAAATAAAAACCAAACCGAGGTGAGGGTAGGGTGGCGCGGCTACCTCCGGCGAGGCTTCGACGAGGCGGGGTGCAAGGCGGCGGCGGCGGCTTAAGGCGGCGGCGGCAGCTAGGCGGCGGGGCTGGCGCGCGGCTCGGGGCAGGAGGCGGCGGTGGCTGCTGCTGCTGCTGCTTGGGGTGGAGAGGGGGGGTAGAGGGGTATATATACTAGGAGGGGGAGGGGGTGTTGCTTGGGGAGGGGGAAAGCAAGAGGCGGCGGCGGCTTGGAGTCCAAGCCGGACTCGGCTTGCGGCGGCGGCCTGGCTGGCGCTGGCGGGGAGGAGGCTGGCGGCTGGGCCGGCCGGCTGGGCCCTTGGCCCAGGCGGGGCGCTGCTCTCTCTCTTTTTTTAAATAGTTTCGCGCGCAGAAAACAAAGAAAAAGAAAACTAAACGGACTCCAAAATTCCTAAAGTAAATTTTCCCCGACTCCTAAAAATGAGCCGAACAAAATGAACTTTACTCCGGACCTAAAATGCAATTTTTGAAAACACGCATTTTTCCCTATCCAAATAAAAAGCAAACAAAACTCCGGCAAAAACCAAAATTTGATTTATTCATTAAATCTTCATTTTTCCTAAGTTTGGGAAAGTCATATTATTCCCTCTCTTATATTTTTGATATTGGAAAAATAATTGAAGATGAAATAAATAAATCAAATGATCCTCTTTTCCAAAATTTGAGAGAACTCAAATAGGAAAATAACGAAATCTCCAACTCTCTCCGAGGGTCCTTGAGTTGCGTGAAATTTCTAGGATCAACCAAAATGCAAGAAATATGATATGCATGATGATCTAGTGTATAACATTCCAAATTGAAAATTTGGGATGTTACAGTTATGCAGATTCTAAACGCAAGGAGACAGTTTATGAAGTCGAAGATAGAGCTTATCTTCGAGTATTACCACATCGGGGAACAAAGCGTTTTGGAGTTAAGGGAAAGTTAGCGCCACGATTATTAGGACCATATCGAGTTTTGGAGCGTATGGGAGAAGTGGCCTACAAGTTGGAATTGCCCGAAGGATTGTCAGGAGTTCATGATGTGTTCCACGTTTCCCAGTTGAAGAAGTTTCACGCTGAGATGGCTGACATACCCTTGAGAGACACAGTGCCATCGGAAACAATTCAGTTGGATAACAATTTGACCTACGAGGAGAAACCAATTAAGATCCTCGAGTTTGCCAGCCGAGTTACCGGCAGCAAGGTTATCAAGTTTTGCAAAGTTCAGTGGCGCAACCACACGGAGGATGAAGCCACCTGGGAGCGAGAGGAAGATTTGCTCAAGGACCACCCTCACCTATTTTCTAGCCAACCCGAATCTCGAGGGCGAGATTCATCTTAAAGGGAGTAGGTTTGTAACATCCCAAATTTTCAATTTGGAATGTTATACATTAGATCATCTATGCATATCATATTTTATTTTGAATTTTGGTTGATCCTAGAAATTTCTACGCAACTCAAGGACCCGCGGAGAGAGTTGGGAAATTCTTTATTTTCATATTTGAGTTTTCTCAAATTTTGAGAATAGGATAATTTGATTTCATTTATTTTATCATCAATTATTTCCATTACAAAAATATGAGAGAGGGAATAAAATGACTTTCCCAAAATAAAGAAATATTGAGGATTTAATAATATAATCAAATAAGATTTTATTTCGGAGTTTTTCATTATTTTATTTGAATTTAGGAAAAATGTGCGTTTTTCAAAATTGTATTTAGGCCCCAAATAAATGTTCACCTTGTGCGGCTTGATTTTAGAAGCCCGGGAAAATTTATTTCGGGATTTTTGGAGTCCGTTTAGTATTTCCTTTTATTTTTCTTCTGCGTGTAATATTAAAAAAATGAACCGACCTAGGGGCCGTGTTCGACACGGACACCCGGCACGCTAGGCTTTATATAGCCGGGGGGAGGCCCAGCCGAAACCCTAGCCAGCCCCAAGCCGCCGCCGCCGCCGCACGCCGCCGCTGACCCGCCGCCCGAGGTCTGCCGCCGCCTCGATTTTCGCGCCGGTTTTTTTATTTTTTTTCGAAAAACCGTTCCGTTTTTCCTTCGGTTTTTTTAGTTTCTGTTTTTTTAAAATAGATCGGTTTTTCCGATTTATTTAAATAGCGAGCATTCGTCCGTTCGTTCGTTCTAACAAACGTTCGTCATTTTTCTTTTTCTCGGATTAAAGCCGCGATTTTTCTGATCGCAATTCCTGATCCGATTTTCGTTTTAGTATAACTTTTCGCTCGTTTATCGGAATCAGGCGATTCAAGCGCCTGGAGATTCGTCTCGAAACCCTTTAACCGTTTAACCAACTTAAACAAGTTTTTTCTACTATAAAAAATTGCCTTTGATCCAGATTAGTAGAACGAAGTTGTTTTCTTTCGCCGTTTGATTTTCCCTGCTTTGTTCGATTTGATTCTTTTTGCCAACCGGAGTTCTTAAGTTGAACCTTCTGGTTAGATCTCTTATTTGAGTTTTAACCGTGCATTAGATGAGTACTTATTGCATGTTTGTTTGTTTGTCTGCGATAGAATACCCGGAGTGCGCCGCTTGTTACTTCGAATCGCTAGGTTTCCCGGATCATCAGCAAGGCAAGTAACACTTTGATCATACCTTTTCTACTACCCAATTTTATTGCATTAGATCAATCCTCTCACATTGCATGATTAGGATCTAATTAAATTGTGGGATGGGAAGTAGTTGAGGTAGTACCTATTACCTGTTTTATTGTCAAACCTTTGAGAGTTACTTCTACGTTTGCCATTATGCTATGCTATGCTAGTAGACGTGGATTGGGTGAGTGATATTCATGACAGATGTGAGTTTGTTAATTAATGGTTTATCTAAGGTGGCAACTTAAACACACATCTGGGTGGATTGAGGTACCTGGTTATTCCAGGATTGCCTGTCTAGGCACCTGGGTAGACCAGGATTGCCTGTTTTTTATGGACCGCCACCTAGGCTCAAAAGGATCATGGGATTATTCATACTAGAAACTTCCGTGTGCAGCCATAAGCCACTTGCAATGTAAACTCTCATGTCTTTTCTGCTTCAAGTTTGGCCCCCAAACTTTGCCCATAATTCCTTTCATCGCTTTCCCGATGTCCACAAAATTCCGAACATTTTTGGACTCTCCAAAAATGTTTTCCTAATTCAAACTTATTTGAATCACATTCAAATATGTTCAAATGCAATCCTTCCAAAACGGTGTCAAATGTATTTTCTTGGATCAATCTCATTTTGTGAGCCCTGGAAAAATTAGCCTCCTGCATGTAACATCCCAAATTTTCAATTTGGAATGTTATACATTAGATCATCTGTTCACATCATATTTTATTTTGCATTTTGGTTGATCCTAGAAATTTCTACGCAACTCAAGGACCCACGGAGAGAGTTGGGAAATTCTTTATTTTCATATTTGAGTTTTCTCAAATTTTGAGAATAGGATCATTTGATTTTATTTATTTTATCATCAATTATTTCTATTACAAAAATATGAGAGAGGGAATAAAATGACTTTCCCAAAATAAAGAAATATTGAGGATTTAATAATAAAATCAAATAAGATTTTATTTCAGAGTTTTTCGTTATTTTATTTGAATTTAGGAAAAATGTGCGTTTTTCAAAATTGCATTTAGGCCCCAAATAAATGTTCACCTTGTGCGGCTTGATTTTAGAAGCCCGGGAAAATTTATTTCGGGATTTTTGGAGTCCGTTTAGTATTTCTTTTTATTTTTCTTCTGCGCGTAAAATTAAAAAAACGAACCGACCTAGGGGCCGTGTCCGACCCGGACTCCCGGCCCGCTAGGCTTTATATAGCCGGGGGGAGGCCCAGCCGAAACCCTAGCCAGCCCCAGCCGCCCCAAGTCGCCCCAGCCGCCGCCGCCGCCACCGCCGCCACCGCCGCCCGCCGCCGCCGCCGCTGCCGCCACCGCCGACCCGCCACCCGAGGTCTGTCGTCGCCTCGATTTCCATGCCGGTTTTATTATTATTTTTTTCTGAAAAACCGTTCGGTTTTTCCGTCGGTTTTCCGTCGGTTTTTTTTAGTTTCAGTTTTTTTAAATAGATCGGTTTTTCCGATTTATTTAAATAGCGAGCGTTCGTCCGTTTGTTTGTTCTAACGAACGTTCCTCGTTTTTCTTTTTCTCGGATCAAATCCGTGATTTTTCTGATAGCGATTCCTGATCCGATTTTCGTTTTAGTATAACTTTTCACTCATTTATCGGAATCAGGCGATTCAAGCGCCTGGAGATTCGTCTCGAAACCCTCTATCTGTTTAACCAACTTAAACAAGTTTTTGCTACTGTAAAAAATTGCCTTAGATCCAGATTAGTAGAACGAAGTTGTTTCTTTCGCCATTTGATTTTTGCTGCTTTGTTCGATTTGATTCTTTTTGCCAACCGGAGTTCTTAAGTTGAACCTTCTGGTTAGATCTCTTATTTGAGTTTTACCCATGCATTAGATGAGTACTTATTGCATGTTTGTTTGTTTGTCTGCGATAGAATACCCGGAGTGCGCCGCTTGTTACTTCGAATCGCTAGGTTTCCCGGATCATCAGCAAGGCAAGTAACACTTTGATCATACATTTTCTACTACCCAGTTTTATTGCATTAGATCAATCCTCTCACATTGCATGATTAGGATCTAATTAAATTGTGGGATGGGAAGTAGTTGAGGTAGTACCTATTACCTGTTTTATTGTCAAACCTTTGAGAGTTACTTCTACGTTTGCCATTATGCTATGATATGCTAGTAGACGTGGATTGGGTGAGTGATATTCATGACAGATGTGAGTTTGTTAATTAATGGTTTATCTAAGGTGGCAACTTAAACACACATCTGGGTGGATTGAGGTACCTGGTTATTCCAGGATTGCCTGTCTAGGCACCTGGGTAGACCAGGATTGCCTGTTTTTTATGGACCGCCACCTAGGCTCAAAAGGATCATGGGATTATTCATACTAGAAACTTCCGTGTGCAGCCACAAGCCATTAATGTTGCAGACTTTTCAGACGAGTATTAAGGAGTTTTTAGGTCGTGGTTCTATACTCAGTGATGCCGTTGGAGTTGATGGACTCACTTATCTTCCAAGCCTTCCGCTGTTATCGTTATTAGATGGCCTTAAGCCATATTTATTGTAATAAATTCTCTATGAAGACCCTCGATGTAATAAGTGTGTGATTGCTACTCTGTTATAAATCCTCCGAGTACTGTGTGGTGTCAGCATTACTGATCCAGGGATGACACCGGAGCACACAGATCAGACTGTTTGAGGTCTGGTCGCTACACTGCACAAATTCTTTGTCTATCTCTTTCTTTCGCTCCTTTTCTTTCTTTGTTGTTTTTATGAAAGAAAATGGCAGAGAGGATTTTTTTAAAGAGAGAGAGAGAGAGAGAGAGATAGAGGAGGGAAGCCAGCCCAGCTGGGCCTCCCAACCATCTGGTCCTAGGCCCATCAGTGCCTAATCCTTTCTAAACCCTAGCAGAGGGAGAGAGCCCATCTCCTCTCCCCTGTTCGATCCTTCCTCCAGCGCCGTCACCACGATCCCCATCTCCCTCGCGCTGCACCCTTCACCCCGATTCCCTCGATCCCATCTCTCCCTCATCCTCTCCCCTCGTGCCGCCCGAGACCAGACGCAGCTACTCCCCCTCGATCCCTCTCCTCGTCTCGTCGGTCTCCGCACGCAGGCGCGGCCATCTCGCCGACCCCCCTGCGTGATCCACGTCGCCCTCCTCTCCTACCTCGTGTCACCCAGAGTGCTCTCACGCCGCCACCGCGGCTCTGTCGGACACCGGCGACCATGAGCGCCACCACCAGTTCTCCGCCTCGCCTGGAGCTCCAAGTCCGCCGGCCACAGGTGCCGCTGCCGGCTGCCGCCCCATCACCATGCGGTCCTCCTCCACCTCCGTCCCATTGCGCTGCGGCCCCATCGTTTTCCCTGCCTCTCTTTTACGCTACGGACTCGAGCCCTCCACCGCGCGTCGCCGCCTTGCTACCTTTGCTGGCCCTCCTCCGCCTCCAAGGTCGCCGCTGCTCTGGCCGCAACCACCTCCGGTCTTCAACCCCGACGCCCGACCCGGCCATCTTCGGTTGCTACCCCGCTGGCCTCGTTGCTCCTCTTGTCACTGCCAAGATGCGGCAACCAGGGAAGCCCAAGGCCACCTTCATGGTTTTCGCCAAGTTCGTCCACCGCCAAACGAGTCGGAGATCCATCGATGCCTCTCCGTGTGGAACCTGACAAGTACAACTGGTTGCCCCAAGCAACACACCGCAAGTGCCAAGTACCTCTATCGACGACCCCGAATGTCTACGAAATACGTACCACTACGCGGGATTCCTCGGACGCCAAGTTCAACGATGCGTCAAGTTCCTCCACCAATGACTCGAATGGCTACAAAATGTGAACCACTACCGTCGACTCGCCAAGACCCCATGAACGTCTACACGACGACCGCCGAGTACCTCTTCGCGAGTACCACTACCATCGTGTGGATCCGCCAAGGCCATACCGACAAGTACCCCGGCAACTTGTGTACCACTACCATCGTCGAAGACCCGTGTAACGCATGCGTCAAGTACCTCCTCGGAAGACCCGAACGTCTACGAACCGTGTACGCCTACCGTCGCCAAAGACCGCGAGTACAACTACTTCCCAATACGGCGCCAAGTTCCACCACCGACACCCGTGTTGGATTCACCAAGTACCGCACCGGAACGCCAAGTACATGGATAGGCCAAGTTCCCCTCCGAACATGTACGAATACGCCCGGTGATACGACAAGCATCCCATCTTCTTGCATGGCACACTCTCACCCACTTCCTTTTGCACCGGTATCCCCGTGAGCTACCGGATCATCGGAATGTTGCCGCGGCATCATTTTCATTTCATCACCGTGGCACCCCTTTCTTTCTACCACGGTGACACAAATGCTCTCATCACGCTCCTGTCAACTTTTAATAAAAATTGCATTAAACTTGCACATAGCATCCGCATCATGTTAATAACATTTAAATGGTTAAAATTGTTGTTGCATTAAACTGCTAATTAATGCATATGGGGATTACCGGATTTGTTGCTTGTTATATCCGGCCCCAATTAATTGTTTAGATACTATAGCTTTGTTATGCTTCACCTCTTGCCATGTTAATCAACATTTAATATTGTTGGGTACATAAACGAGAGGAACTAAATAATTGAAGTGGTGTTTCGTCAATATGCAACGGAGTTGCATATTGAGCTCCACTTAATTTGTCAGATTGTTTGTTGCACTTTTTCATGCCGTGTTCATTAAACCAGACATGCATCATACTTGATTGTGCATCATGCCATGTCTATGTGATGGTTGTTTATTATGTTGTTTGCTTCTTTCCGGTGTTGCTTCTTCGGGTTAGTTCCGATAACGTCACGTGTGTGAGGATCCGTTCGACTATGTCTGTTTGTCTTCTTCATGGACTCGTTCTTCTTCCTTGCGGGATCTCAGGCAAGATGATCATACCCTCGAAATCACTTCTATCTTCGCTTGCTAGTTGCTCGCTCTATTGCTATGCCTATGCCATGATACCTACCACTTGCTATATCATGCCTCCCAAATTGCCATGTCAAACCTCTAACCCAACTTTCCTAGCAAACCGTTGTTTGGCTATGTTACCACTTTGCTCAGCCCCTCTTATAGCGTTGTTAGTTGCAGGTGAAGATGGAGTTTGTTCCATGTTGGAACATGGATATTTGTTGGGATATCACAATATATCTTATTTATTTAATGCATCTATATACTTGGTAAAGGGTGGAAGGCTCGGCCTTATGCCTGGTGTTTTGTTCCACTCTTGCCACCCTAGTTTCCGTCGTACCGTTGTTATGTTCCTTGATTTTGCATTCCTTACGCGGTTGGGTTATAATGGGAACCCCTTGACAGTTCGCCTTGAATAAAACTCCTCCAACAAGGCCCAACCTTGGTTTTACCATTTGCCACCTAGCCTTTTTTCCCTTGGGTTTCCGTAGCCCGAGGGTCATCTTTATTTTAACCCCCCCGGGCCAGTGCTCCTCTGAGTGTTGGTCCAACCTGTCAGCCGCCGGTGGCCACCAGGGGCAACTCTGGGTTGGCCTACCGGAAGTATGGACAATCCGGTGTGCCCTGAGAACGAGATATGTGCAGCTCCTATCGGGATTTGTCGGCACATCCGGGTGGCTTTGCTGGTATTGTTTTAGCATTGTCGAAATGTCTTGTAACTTGGATTCCGAGTCTGATCGGGTCATCCTGGGAGAAGGAATATCCTTCGTTGACCGTGAGAGCTTGTGATGGGCTAAGTTGGGACACCCCTGCAGGGTTTTGAACTTTCGAAAGCCGTGCCCGTGGTTATGGGCAGATGGGAATTTGTTAATATCTGGTTGTAGAAAACCTGACACTTAACTTAAGTAAAATGCATCAACTGCATGTGTAGCCGTGATGGTCTCTTTCCGGCGGAGTCCGGGAAGTGAACACAGTTCTTGTGTTTTGTTTGACGTAAGTAGTTTCAGGATCACTTCTTGATCATTTCTAGTTCACGACCGTGCTTTGCTTCTCTTCTCGCTCTCATTTGTGTAAGTTAGCCACCATATATGCTCGGGCTTGCTGCAACTCCACCTCACTACCTTTTCCTACCCATAAGCTTAAATAGTCTTGATCGCGAGGGTGTGAGATTGCTGAGTCCCCGTGACTCACAGATTACTTCCAAAACAAGTTGCAGGTGCCAATGATACTAGTGCAGGTGAAGCAACCGAGCTCAAGGAGGAGCTCGATGAAGATCGTGTTCGTTGTGTTGTTTCATTTCCAGTTGATTAGTAGTGGAGCCCAGTCGGGGCGATCGGGGATCTTATGCATTTGGGGTTGTCTTTATTTTGGTTCCGTAGTCGGACCTTGATTGTATCTGGATGATGCAATGCTATATTCATGTATTGTGTGAAGTGGCGATTGTAAGCCAACTCTTTATCCCTTTCTTATTCAGTATATGGGATGTGTAAAGATTACCCATCTTGCGACATGCCTACAATGCGGTTATGCCTCTAAGTCGTGCTCCGACACGTGGGGGATATAGCCGCATCGTGGGTGTGACAGTCAAGTAAGGATTGGTGAGTACAGGAAGACTTGTGTTAACAGGACAAAGATGGCATATCACGCGGATCCATTCATTCTTGCGAGCGATGCTACCCAGATTTTCTTTCTGGAAGACCCCTTGCATAAGAACGGCCATTTAGTGATGCATGGGAAGAGAAGGGTACTGCGTGTTGACGATGTTGCCGATGAGGACGAGTACAATGAATTTGATGAGTTGCCAGCCAAGGGATCACGCACCCGTGTAATGAAGAAGCGTAAAAATCATCAAAAACCCCAAGTTCATTCGGAGTCAACTTAATGATCCCAGTTCCCCCATGTACATGGGAATTAAGCCGTAAGACTAGTCTTTATGCCTACCCTGCAACTTAATTCATTCAATTTAGAACAATCGCGTGTACTGAATTTGTGAGTTATGCCCAGTTTTCTGTTGATGTAAGAACCGTTAATATGTTGACCTTGATATGCTGTCACCTCAGGCAATGAATATGAACTGTTTTTTGTTATTATTATTATTATATCATAGAGGTAGCACACTCAATTGATCTCACTACAGTATGTTGAACAAAAATATGCAATCTTGTTTGCGAATAGCACACAATTCGTTGATGAAAGCCGTGTGTCGACCAGACCCCGCCACCCTGCCCATGATGTGAGTCATGCTTTCTGATTGTCCAGAAACCAAACCCCACGGATCGTACGTCTGCACCGTTGGATGCTCCCAGATCTAACGGCGACCCTCATCCCTTTCGACAGCACATGCAGTTCCGGTTGTAATTTTATTTTTATGCACAAAATGCATGTTAATCTCAAAAAATGTCTTAAATATAGCTAACGATACCTGAAATGGGCCAGAAAATCAAACCCGTGGTATAATGGTGATTGCGTACCGTGGAAATTTTTATGAGGCCAAATGATGAAGTCACCGGCCACAGGAGTTTGAATTGACACGTCTCCTTTTGGAAAACCATGATCCTTCATGTGAGATGCTCCGGTTTGGAAGGAGCGGTCATCAAAACTTGTGCCAAACTTTACCAATTTTTTCCACAGGGTCATGAGAGCACGCCACGGGCACACATCAATTTTGATGATGTCCGAACTCCATGTGAATTTCCTATAATTAAAATACTAACTAGGCCTATGCTAGTGGCCGCACCTCACGGCTGAAATGTTTGAAAATTCTCCCCGCTTGTCAAACAAATGGATGAAAACTCACAAAGCGACACACAAATGATCGGTACACCTTCTTTGCTAGGCTGATAGTAAAGGGGGTATCATAGCTAGTATCATGCATGTCAACTAGGCAATTTTGATGAGCTGCCATAGAATTAATTAAATGAAGAAAGAGAGGGTTAAGTATCATATCATGAAACCATATCATAATAAATGCTATGCTACTATGTGTCATGCATGAGAATATAAATAAAGTACTACATATGATACTAGCTACTCTATGATACTATGCATTAGAGCAAGTACACAATAGAGTGACATAAGACTAGCCACAATGGGTAGTAACACAGAATGTTACTAGTATATGTTACTACCTCTATAGTGGGGAGTAACATATGTGTAGTAACATGCAACAATTCATTTATTAGGCTATAGACTCATCTTGCCTTGAGTTGTGTGATGTTACTCATACTACTAGTAACTAGCTATGTTACCACTTTCCTCTCTTTCTTCATTTATTACTTGCCACATCATCTATTTTATCTAGATACGTGTGATGTTACTACCTATGTTACTCCCACTGTGGGTAGTTTAAGCAGGCTATAAGGAATAGAATAATACATATGTGCTTATTAGTTGGAGGAAAGAGAAGAGAAGCGGGCTCTTGGTTAGTAGAGCCAGCTGCAACACAAGACCCAGGACACTTTGCGAGGATGTAAGGTGGGCCAACTATTGATAAACTAGTATGTATTTAAAACTTATTATTGTACATGCCTGCTAAGAGATTGGTTGTATATGACATGGCAACATTTTATAGCCGACCCTTGGATGAATTATTAACCATGCTCTTAGTGAGGTAGCTAGTATATCATAGATTACTAGCTAGTATCATACTAGCCACAGTGGGAGTAACTTTAGTAGTAACATCGACTCTAACTCAGCAAACTTGCTTATGTGGCAATAAGTTAATGAGGAGAGAGATAGTTTCAGTAACTTAGCTTGTTACTGTAACATCACATGTCCCAATGCAATATGAGTCTATAACCTAATAAATGAAGCTTTGCATGACACTACACTTATGTTACTACCCACTATGAAGGTAGTAACATAGTATAGGGATATGTGTATGTTACTAGTGTATGTTACTCTCCATTGTGGCTAGTCTCATACTCCCTCCTTTTCGGTTTAGGCTGGTTGTAATGGTAGTATCATAAGTGGTATGATGCATGCCAACTAGACTTTCTGGATGATGTGGCACACAATTAAATGAGGAAAGAGAGGATGTGGTATCATATCATGATACCGTGTCATATTAAATGTTGTACTACTACTTTGTGTGATGCATGACAATTAATAAGGCAACCTAAGATACTAACTTATGATACTATGCATTACAGAAGTAGCTAGTATCATACACTATCATATGCATGATACTAGTATATGATAATCCCCATTACAACCAGCCATATAGGGCTCAATTCAAAAATCTCACCAACCAAGGTAGATGGTGAGTGGTGGAATACTTTTTGTAGTTTGCAAAACACCCAATTAATGCTTTTGTTTTCCTCAAAAAAATTATGTTTTCCAATGTATTAATTGCAATACATGCATGCATAAAAGTACATGCATTGGTCAAATTTCTCTTAATACTTGCATGCAATGATTTAATGCACCTTGGAATCTGGACATGTGATAGGGAACAACCAAATTGAGCCTTATAAAATGGAAAAACTAAAATTTTGAGATAAGCCTATAAACCGGAAAGGAGGGAGTATATATTCATGATACTAGTATATGATCGGCAATACCTCCGTAATGCACGCATGCATAGTATCATAATTTAGTATCTTAGGTTGCCTTATTAATTGCCATGCATGACATAAAGTAGTACAACATTTAATATGATACGGGATTATGATATGATACCACACCCTATCTTTCCTCATTTAATTGTGTGCCACATCATCCAAAAAGTCTAGTTGTCATGCATCATACCGCTTGATACTCCCATATTACGACCAACCTTATTAGGGTGGCCATAGTGGGGGTATCATAGCTGGTATCATGCACTTGGGAATAGAAAATATGATGATGTGGCAAAGAAGTAGTAACATAGGTAGATACCGTAACATATATAATAATAATAATAATAATAATAATAATAATAATAAATGCTATACTACTTTGTGTCATGCATGGCCATAAATACGGTCATCTATGATATATACTATTCTATGATACTATATATGCACTATGAAGGTACATACGTAGTATATACACTAGTATCATATGCATGATACTATATATATGATACTCCCCACTTTATAAGGCAGGCCATAGTGGTGGTATCATAGCCGATGATGTCATGCACTCGGAAATAGCAAGTATGCTGATGTGGCAAAGAATTAAATATATATATAAATAGGGTTGGAGTAACATATAGGTAGATACCGTATCATGTTAAATGTGATGCTAATTTGTGTCATGCATGGCAATAAATATGATCTATATATGATACTATACTCTATGTATTATACTACGCGCTATAATTAATTAAAGGTAGTATCATACACAAGTATCATATATACTGTATATTCATGATACTAGTATATGACACTCTCCACTATACTCATAAATTCTTACCATGGAAAAAAATTGGAGGCGAAACGATGAACTCATGTTTTCATTCGAACAAAAATATGATGTTAGGTAATGTAAATGTTTTCAAAGAGCACACGGTTCACTCACGAAAGCCGTGTGTGCACTAAACCGTGGCCGATGCACCTCCACCCCTCTACCACGCGGGCGATCTGAGTAATGCATTCTAATTGGCCAGAACCCAAACCCCACGGATCGTACGTCTGCACTGTTGGATACTCCTTGATCGAACGACGATCCTCATCCCTTTAGACAACACATGTAAATGTTTTCTAATAGCCCCTCCCAAAAAAACGTTTTCAAATAGCACACGGTTAACACACGAAAGCCGTGTGCCTACCAAATCGTGGCCGATGCCCCCCTTGCTGCGCACGCGATCTGAGTCGTGCATTCTGATAGGCCAGAACCCAAACCCCATAGATCGTACGTCTACACCGTTGGATGCTCCCAGATCGAATGGCAATCCTCATCCCTTTCGACAAGAAATGCAGTCCGGCTAGGAATTGATTTATATTCCAACATGCACGGTAAATGCCAAAAAATGTGTTACATATAGCACACGAGACCTGAAATGTGCCAGCAAATCAAACCTGTGGTAAAATTGTGATAGGTTTACGTTGGAAAAATTTGGAGGAAAAATGATGAACTCACGTCTTCATTTCAAAATTAGTACGTCTTCATTTCAAACGAAATTATTCTGTTTGTGCACATGAGCGCTTAGAGGCAACCGTTTGCATAGGCCTTTCCGCGCGCGCGTCGACCGGGGATATTTTCACCCTTTTCACCTAGGCCGCCAACACCCGGAGTCCCCAACACCCCCCACCGTCCGCCCATGTTTCACTCAACTAGTCCACCCAATCTCCTTCGCCAGCTCCCCCCTCCCCCAGATCCACAACAGAACCCTCTCCGGCGCCGCTGTGCTCACCCCGGCCGTGTGCATGCTCTTCGGGGTCAAGCCTACCTCCACTGCCGTTCCCAACACGCGGCGGCCCGCGCCTCACCATCTTCGTTTGCTTGCCAGCCACCCTCGAGCATATCGATGCAGTAACCCTCGCCTCTCCTGTGGTTTGGCCGGGTTTGCATTAAGAAGCATGTTAGTTACTGCTCTCCATCGTGGTGAGGCATATTTCCTCGCAATCCCTCTTCCAATTTCGTTCCGTATGTTCCCAAATTGGCTATAAAATAACAGAGAGCGTATATATGTTCATTATCTACCTTCCTTACTACATATAAGTTGTATTTGTTCCAATAAGTTACTGCCTATTTGTAGATCGCGGGCGCCCGAGTCACACAAACTTAACAAATTAGCCGTACATTTTCTAAATTATTGCATGGTATGTTTAGAAAGCTTGATACCAAGTTGTTAGTTTTATGCTTATCCTCCTTTCCTGAGTTTCGCATGTGTTCTCTGTAGATTCCTAGTAGCAGCGACAACACTCATTCAGGCCATGTATCTTCATCTAATTCGGACAACCCTAGGTATTCAGAAGATTGTGAGGGATCAAGTAGTCTTGAACGGGATAGAGCTGTAGCAATTACCCTTCCGGCCAAGACACGGAGGAACGCTCCAAGGAAGCCCACACACCAGCCTAAAAGTTTATATGAAGTAACCGAGATTGATTTAAAGTCCTAGGATCCAACTAAACCAGATAAAGCACACATGAGGTTCAAGAGTGTGTGTGGATTTGTTGGCAGGGCAAGGCTCAACACTAATCTGCCAGGGTTTCGAAAGGCTGACACAGAAACAAGGTGAAGGATAGTCTGGGAGATCACTTCAACGTTCTAGAGCAGTGGAGAATGCAGCTGGAACACGCTACACTGAAGAAGGCTAGGGATGCTTGGAGAAACTGGAAGCACGTGCTGTACAAGAAGTACTTGAGTGAAGGCATGGACCCAATCCCCGCATACCCCCAAATTACAAAGGCGGAATGGGCAGAATTCAAGAGGGTCAGGGCAACTAAAGAGTTTGTTGAGAAGAGTTTCAAGCAATTGGAACTTCAGAAGAAGAACATACACCCCCATCGTATGGGTGTGGCAGGATACTACGACATGAAACTGATATGGGAACAGGAGGACAAAGAAGCAGTAGCGGCGGGTGGGAATCCGTCCTTTAGTGAAATCAGGGCCGAATGCGCCAGAGACTACTTGTGGGCAGGTGCAACGAGGCGTGATGACAGAACTTATTACTTTGAAAACGCACGTGACGCCAAACTCTATGAAATGATGTTAGATGCTTCCAAGATCCCTAGAAGGTTCTACAGGAACTCAGGGCCATGTGACATTTTGTCCATTGCTCTAGACACAAAATAGCCCCCTGGCCGTGCAAGGGGTATAGGTGTTAATTGCTACCTCTTGAGCATGCGTTGGTTTTACCTTGAAGAGGAAAGGGTGATGCAGCAAAGTAGCGTAAGTACTTGCCTCAGTTTTTGAGAACCAAGATATCAATCCAGTAGGAGACTACACGCAAGTCCCTCGTACCTGCACAAACAAATAAGAACCTTGCAAAAAACGCGATAAAGGGGTTGTCAATCCCTTCATGGCCAGTTGCAAAAGTGAGTTCTGATAAAGATAATAAGATAAATATTATTGGTATTTTTGTTGTATAGATTGGAAAAGAAAGATTGCAAAAATAAAAGGCGGCAGAAATAGCAAGTAGATAGGAAAATAGTATGATGGAAGATAGTCCCGGGGCCATAGATTTCACTAGTGGCTTCTCTCAACATAGCAAATTCTATGGTGGGTGAACAAATTACTGTCGAGCAATTGATAGAAAAGCGCATAGTTATGAGAATATCTAGGCATGATCATGTATATAGGCATCACATCCGCGACAAGTAGACCGAAATGATTCTGCATCTACTACTATTACTCCACACATCGGCCACTATCTAACATGCATCTAGAGTATTAAGTTCATAAGAACAGAGTAACACATTAGGCAAGATGACATGATGTTGAGGGATAAACTCAAGCAATATGATATAAACCCCATATTTTATCCTCGATGGCAACAATACAACACATGCCTTGCTGTCCCTGCTGTCACTTGGAAAGGACGCCACAAGATTGAACCCAAAGCTAAGCACTTCTCCCATTGCAAGAAAGATCAATCTAGTAGGCCAAATCAAACTGACAATTCCAAGAAACTTGCAAAGATATTAAATCATGCATAAAATAATTCAGAGAAGAATCAAATATTGTTCATAGATAATCTTGATCATAAACCCACAATTCATCGGATCTCGACAAACACACCGCAAAAAGAATTACATCAAATAGATCTCCAAGAGAATCGAGGAGAACTTTGTGTTGAGATCCAAAGAGAGAGAAGAAGCTATCTAGCTAATAACTAAGGACCTGAAGGTCTGTGGTGAACTACTCACACATCATCGGAGAGGCTATGGTGTCGATGTAGAAGCACTCCATGATCGATTCCCCCTCCCGCGGAGCACCGAAAAAGGCCCCAAGATGGGGTCTCATGGGTACAGAAGGTTGCAGCGATGGAAATAGAGTTTCGTGGTGCTGTTGGATGTTTTCGGGGCATATGAGTATATATAGGCGAAAGAAGTAGGTCGGTGGAGCCACGAGGGGCCCACGAGGGTGGGGTGCGCCTACCCCCCTGGGCCCGCCCTCCTACCTCGTGGCCGCCTTGTTGCTTCCTTTACGTCCACTCCAAGTCTCCTGGATTGCGTTTGTTCCAAAAATAACTCTCTCAAAGGTTTCATTCCGTTTGGTATTCCTTTTCTGCGGAACACTGAAATAGGCAAAAAAAACAACAATTTGCACTAGGCCTTTGGTTACTAGGTTAGTCCCAAAAATAATATAAAAGTGCATAACAAAGCCCATTAAACATACAAAACAGATAATATGATAGCATGGAACAATCAAAAATTATAGATACGTTGGAGACGTATCAAACATCCCCAAGCTTAATTCTTGCTCGTCCTCGAGTAGGTAAATGATAAAAACAGAATTTTTGATGTGGAATGCTACCTAGCATAATTCTCAATGTAATTTTCTTTACTGTGGCATGAATGTTCAGATCTGAAACACTCAAGACAAAAGTTTAATATTAACATAAAAATAATAATACTTCAAGCATACTAAAAAAGCAATCATGTCTTCTCAAAATAACATGGCCAAAGAAAGTTATCCCTACAAAATCATATAGTCTGGCTATGCTCTATCTTCATCACACAGTATTTAATCGTGCACAACCCCGATGACAAGGCAAGCAATTGTTTCATACTTTTGATGTTCTCAAACTTTTTCAATCTTCACGCAATAGATGAGTGTGAGCCATGGACACAGCACTATATGTGGAATAGAATGGTGGTTGTGGAGAAGACAAAAAAGGAGAAGATAGTCTCACATCAACTAGGCATATCAACGCGCTATGGAGATGCCCTTCAATAGATCTCAATGTGAGTGAGTAGGGATTTCCATGCAACGGATGTACTAGAGCTATAAGTGTATGAAAGCTCAAAAATAAACTAAGTGGGTGTGCATCCAACTCGCTTGCTCACGAAGACCTAGGGCATTTTGAGGAAGCCCATCATTGGAATATACAAGCCAAGTTCTATAATGAAAGATTCCCACTAGTATATGAAAGTGACAACATAGGAGACTCTCTATCATGAAGATCATGGTGCTACTTTGAAGCACAAGTGTGGTAAAATGATAGTAGCATTGCCCTTCTCTCTTTTTCTCTCATTTTTCATTCTTTGTTTTGTTGGGCCTTCTCTTTTTTATGGCCTCTTTTTTTCTCTTTTTTCGTCTGTATTCTTATCCCGATTTGTGGGGGAATCATAGTCTCCATCATCCTTTACTCACATGGGACAATGCTCTAATAATGATGACCATCACACTTTTATTTACTTACAACTCAAGAATTACAACTCGATACTTAGAACAAAATATGACTCTATATGAATGCCTCCGGCGGTGTACCGGGATGTGAAATGAATCAAGAGTGACATGTATGAAAGAGTTATAAAGGTGGCTTTGCCAAAAATATGATGTCAACTACATGATCATGCAAAGCAATATGACAATGATGTAACGTGTCATAACAGACGGAACGGTGGTAAGTTGCATGGCAATATATCTCGGAATGGCTATGGAAATGCCATAATAGGTAGGTATGGTGACTGTTTTGAGGAAGTTATATGGTGGGTGTATGATACCGGCGAAAGGTGCGTGGTATTAGAGAGGCTAGCAATGGTGGAAGGGTGAGAGTGCATATAACCCATGGACTCAACACTAGTCATAAAGAACTCACATACTTATTGCAAAAATCTATTAGTTATCAAATCAAAGTACTACGCACATGCTCCTAGGGGGATAGATTGGTAGGAAAAGACCATCGCTCGTCCCCGACCGCCACTCATAAGGAAGACAATCAATAAATAAATTATGCTCCGACTTCATCACATAACGGTTTACCATACATGCATGCTACGGGAATCACAAACTTTAGAACAAGTATTTCTCAAATTCACAACTACTCAACTAGCATGACTCTAATATCACCATCTTCATATCTCAAAACAATCATAAAGAATCAAACTTCTCAAAGCATTTGATGCACTTTATATGATAGTTTTTATTATACCCAACTTGGATGTTCATCACTTTAGGACTAGTTTTATAGCCAAATCAAACTACCATGCTGTTCTATAAGACTCTCAAAATAATATAAGTGAATCATGAGAGATCAATAATTTCTATAAAATAAAACCACCACCGTGCTCTAAAAAGATATACGTGAAGCACTAGAGCAAAATTATCTAGCTCAAAAGATATAAGTGAAGCACATAGAGTATTCTAATAAATTCCGATTCATGTGTGTCTCTCCAAAAGGTGTGTACATCAAGGATGATTGTGGTAAAATAATAAGAAAATACTCAAATCATACAAGACGCTCCAAGCAAAACACATATCATGTGGTGAATAAATATATAGACTCAAGTAAAGTTACCGATGGACGAAGACGAAAGAGGGGATGCCTTTCGGGGCACCCCCAAGATTAGGCTTTTGGTTTTGACCTTGAATTTTACCTTGGGGTGCCATGGGCATCCCCAAGCTTAGGCTCTTGCCACTCCTTATTCCAAAATCCATCAAATCTTTACCCAAAACTTGAAAACTTCACAAACAAAACTCAACAGAAAATCTCATGAGCTCCGTTAGTATAAGAAAACAAACCACCACTTCAAGCTACTTGTAACGCCCCGGACACACCCGCCGGTGGTCGTTACTCCTGACGGGATCTATACTGGCCCCACAGATCAATACTAGTATTTTCTGCGCACTTTGTCCTCACTCGTGCGCACCCGGGAGCAACTTCCCGATCGGTCACCCATCCTGAAATTACTCCAAGCTGAGCACGCTTAACTTTGGAGTTCTGTCCGAATGGGCTTCCGGAAAATAAGGAATTCCTTATTGATATGAGTAGTCTATCATCCCTCTTAAGCCAGGCTATCACATACACCCCTACTCAGAGGAACCGACATCCTCGTCGGGCCACAGGAACGTTCCCTCTTGGCACATACGTTTGTGCATCCAGTCTGGTACATGTGCCATGCCGGGTGCCACAACGGGTCACAAACATCATGAACAACATGACCGCGCACCTTTCCGCAAACATCCGTGTAACCGTGAGGGTTGGCTCTGATACCAACTTGTAACGCCCCGGACAAACCCGTCGGTGGTCGTTACTCCTGGCGGGATCTAGACTGGCCCCACAGATCAATACTAGTCTTTTCTGCGCACTGTGTCCTCACTCGTGCGCACTCGGGAGCAACTTCCCGGTCGGTCACCCATCCTGAAATTACTCCAAGATGAGCACGCTTAACTTTGGAGTTCTGTCCGAATGGGCTTCCGGAAAAGAAGGAATTCCTTATTGATATGAGTAGTCTATCATCCCTCTTAAGTCAGGCTATCACAGTACTGTAATGAACTCATTATTTATTTATATTGGTGTTAAACCTACTGTATTCCAACTTCTCTATGGTTCATACCCCCCGATACTAGCCATAGATTCATCAAAATAAGCAAACAACACACGAAAAACTGAATCTGTCAAAAACAAAACAGTCTGTAGTAATCTGTAGGTTTCGAATACTTCTGTAACCCCAAAAATTCTTAAATACATTGGTGTACGTGAGTAATTTTTCTATTAACCATCTGCAAAAAGAATCAACCTAATCGCACTCTCCAGTAAAAAATGGCAGCTAATCTCGTGAGCGCTAAAGTTTCTGTTTTTTTACAGCAAGATCACAAAGACTTCCCCCAAGTCTTCCCAAAGGTTCTACTTGGCACAAACACTAATTAAAAACATAAAACCACATCTAAACAGAATTTAGATGAATTATTTATTACTAAATAGGAACAAAAATCAAGAAGCAAAAATAAAATTGGGTTGCCTCGCAACAAGCGCTATCGTTTAACACCCCTAGCTAGGCATAAAAACAAGAATAGATCTAGGTATTATCGTCTTTGGTATGCAATCCATAAGTGGCTCTCATAATAGATTCATAAGGTAATTTAATTTTATTTCTAGGGAATTATTCCATGACCTTCCTTAATGGAAATTGAAATATAATATTTCCTTCTTTCATATCAATAATTGCACCAATCGTTCTAAGGAAAGGTCTACCAAGAATAATAGGAGAAGTAGGATTGCAATCTATATCAAGAACAATGAAATCTACGGGAACATAATTCCTATTTGCAACAATAATAACATCATTAATCCTTCCCATATGTTTCTTAATGGTGGAATCCGCAAGATGCAAATTTAAAGAACAATCATCAAATTCACGGAAACCTAACACATCACACAAAGTTTCTGGAATCGTGGAAACACTAGCACCCAAAGCACATAAAGCATAACATTCATGATCTCTAATTTTAATTTTAACAGTAGGTTCCCACTCATCATAAAGTTTTCTAGGGATAGAAACTTCTAATTCAAGCTTTTCTTCATAGGATTGCATTAAGACATCAACGATATATTTGGTAAAAGCTTTATTTTGATCATAAGTATGAGGAGAATTTAGCACGGATTGCAACAAGGAAATACAATCTATCAAAGAGCAATTATCAAATTAAATTCCTTGAAATCCAAAATGGTGGGTTCATTGCTATGTAAAGTTTTGACCTCTTCAACCCGACTTTTACCAATTTTTGCATCAAGATCTAAAAACTCCGAATCATATGGACGCCTTTTAACTAAAGTTGACACATCTCCGGTCCCATCATTATGAAGATTCATATTGCAAAACAAAGATTTAATAGGAGACACATCGATCACTTTTAGATCTTCATCCCTATTATCGTGAAAACTAGAAGAACACACTTTCATAAAGCAATCCTTTTTAGCACGCATCCTAGCGGTTCTTTCTTTGCACTCGTCAATGGAAATTCTCATAGATTTTAGAGACTCATTGATATCATGCTTAGGTGGAATAGATCTAAGTTTCAAAGAATCAACATCAAGAGAAATTCTATCCACGTTCCTAGCCAACTCATCAATCTCAGACAATTTTTCTTCAAGCAAAGCATTGAAATTCTTTTGCGAAATCATAAATTCTTTAACACTAGTCTCAAAAATCAGAGGGCATCTTATTAAAATTTCCATAAGATTTGTTGTAGGAATTACCATAATAATTAGAGGAATTACTAGGAAACGGGCTAGGATTGAAGTTTCCTCTATACACGTTGTTACCAAAATTGTTCCTACCAACAAAATTCACATCCATAGATTCATTATTATTCTCAATCAAAGTAGAAAATGGCATATCATTAGGATTAGAAGAAACACTCTTATTAGCAAACAATTTCATAAGTTCATCCATCTTTCCACTTAAAACATTAATCTCTTCTATTTCATGAACCTTTTTACTAGTGGATCTTTTGGTGTGCCATTGAGAATAATTAACCATAATATTATCTAGGAGTTTAGTAGCTTCTCCTAAAGTGATTTCCATAAAAGTACCTACCGCGGCCGAATCTAAAAGATTTCTAGAAGCAAAATTCAATCCAGCATAAATTTTTTGAATGATCATCCATAAATTTAATCCATGAGTAGGGCAATTATGTATCATTAATTTCATCCTCTCCCAAGCTTGTGCAACATGCTCATGATCAAGTTGCTTAAAATTCATAATATCATTTGTAAGAGAGATGATTTTAGCGGGAGGAAAATACTTAGAGATAAAAGCATCTTTGCACTTATTCCATGAATCAATACTATTTTTAGGCAAAGACGAAAACCAAGTTTTAGCACGACCTCTAAGAGAAAACGTAAATAGCTTCAATTTAACAATATCATTATCCACATATTTATTCTTTTTCATATCACACAAATAAAAAAAGTTGTTTAGATGTGTAGCGGCATCTTCACTAGGAAGGCCAGAGAATTGGTCTTTCATGACAAGATTCAGCAAAGCGGCATTAATTTCACAAGATTCAGCATCGGTAATAGGAGCAATTGGAGTGCTAAGAAAATCATTGTTGTTGGTATTGGAAAAATCACATAATTTAGTATTGTCTTGAGCCATCGTGACAAACAATCCAACACACAAGCACACAAGAAGCAAGAAAAAGAGGCGAACGAAAAAGAGGGCGAATAAAATGGCAAAGGTGAAGTGGGGGAGAGGAAAACAAGAGGCAAATGGCAAATAATGTAATGTGAGGGATAAGTGTTTGTGATGGGTACTTGGTATGTCTTGGCAAAGTTCCAAAAATACAAAAGTGCATTTTGCATTGGGACATTGTTGTTGATAACCAAAGTGCATCATTAATGCACTTTTACTTGGTATGTTTTTCTGCGAAACACTGAAATAGGCAAAAAAACAGCAATTTGCATTGGGCCTTTGGTTAGTAGGTTAGTCCCAAAAATAATATAAAAGTGCATAACAAAGCCCATTAAACAACCAAAACAGATAATATAATAGCATGGAACAATCAAAAATTATAGATACATTGGAGACGTATTATTAATGTCCCGCACAAGAGGGCTTTCACACTCAGCAAAGAAGAGAGGCTCAACATGAAAAAAGCGAGGAGTGAAATGAAGCAGAATGCATTGTATGAAAGGTTGAAGAAGGAGATTTATCCGGCTGTTCGAAAGGATGTTGAGGAGTCAATGATGATGCAGAAGACTCTTAACACTGACAGATAGCCAGCAGATGGGAGGAGAGGCGGGCATGGAGGATGATGCTTATTGCGCAACAACACTGCACAAGAGTAGTTGTGCATTAGCTAACCCCAGCGACACTGAGACTGCAGTTGCTCGTGATGATGCTATATCTGATCTATCTGGAATGAAAGATAGATTGAAGGCCGTGCTTACACATTATGAAGGTACATTAAAATGTGCAACAACCTAGGTTTGCCCACCCTTCTTGGAAGATGGCCTCTTCTTGGACAATGTGACATTGAAGCCGGGCTGTGTAAAGTGCTACGTGACTGAAGTAAAGCCTGGATTCAATGAATTTGCCCTGAAGAATGTCCTAGGAGACTTCAATGAGCAAAGGACCTTGGAGAAACACTGTTACATCAAATCCAGTGGCCATGAAAGGAAATAGAGTTCATCGATGAGATTCCTGAAGCCTCGCCAAGAGAAACCATTGTCACCCCTCAACCGGTGACGCTCTCCTTACCACAACAGCTCTCGCAGGCTGATGCATCAACCTGTGATCAGGCGGCCCGACTTTGTGGCGTACAAGCCATGTCATCCTCCGCCCCAAAGACGCAAGTGTCAAGGCCTACAACTGCTCATGACGCACCACCGGTTCAGATGCCGGCCCCTAAAGCAGTGGGGGGAGAACCAACTGCAGCACATGCTCAGCAGACCAACCTGGTGGAACAGACTGCTAAGCATTCTGATGCTTCAGAACCACCTGCTAAGCAGTCCGTAGGTCCAGAACCGACTGCTCATCAGTGCGTCGGTCCGTAGGCGCGTGATCAGCATAACAATGCGTCAAGACTTCCTGCTCAGCAAACCAACGCATTGGCACGACCTCCTCAGCACACCGACAAGTTGGCACCACCTCCGTAGAAACCCGACATAGCTTGAACGCATGGTCAGCAGTCCGATGCCTCCGCTCCTATAGCCCAGAAATCCGTCACAGCAGCACCTGATACGTCTCCAACATATCTACTTTTCCAAACACTTTTGCCCTTGTTTTGGACTCTAACTTGCATGATTTGAATGGAACTAACCCGGACTGACGCTGTTTTCAGCAGAACCGTTGTTGTGTTATTTTTGTGCAGAAATAAAAGTTCTCGAAATGACCTGAAAATCCACGGAGACACATTTTGGAATTAATGAAAAATACTGGCAAAAGAATCAGCTTTAGGGGGCCCACACTTTGTCCACGAGGGTGCAGGGCGCCCCCTACCTCATGGGCCCCCTGGGACTCCACCGACCTCAACCCCAACTCCATATATTCACTTTCGGGGAGAAAAAAACTAGAGAGAAGGATTCATCGTGTTTTACGATACAGAGCCGCCGCCAAGCCCTAATCTTCCTCAGGAGGGCTGATCTGGAGTCCGTTCGGGCCTACAAAGAGGGGAATCCGTCTCCATCGTCATCATCAACCATCCTCGATCACCAATTTCAGGATGCTCACTACCGTGCGTGAGTAATCTCATCGTAGGCTTGCTGGACGGTGATGGGTTGGATGAGATTTACCATGTAATCGAGTTAGTTTTGTTAGGGTTTGATCCCTAGTATCCATTATGTTCTAAGATTGATGTTGCTATGACTTTTTTATGCTTAATGCTTGTCACTAGGGCCCGAGTGCCATGATTTCAGATCTGAACCTATTATGTTTTCATGAATATATGTGTGTTCTTGATCCTATCTTGCAAGTCAATAGTCACCTACTATGTGTTATGATCCAGCAACCCCGAAGTGACAAAAATTAGGACCACTCCAGGTGATGACCGTAGTTTGTGGAGTTCATGTATTCACTAAGTGTTAATGCTTTGGTCTGGTACTCTATTAAAAGGAGGCCTTAATATCCCTTAGTTTCCAATAGGACCCCGCTGCCACGGGAGGGTAGGATAAAAGATATCATGCAAGTTCTTTTCCATAAGCACGTATGACTATATTCGGAATACATGCGTACATTACATTAATGAACTGGAGCTAGTTCTGTGTCACCCTATGTTACAACTGTTTCATGAGGAATCACATCCGACATAATTATCCATCATTGATCCATTGTCTATGAGCTTTTCACATATTGATCTTTGCTTAGTTACTGTTTCGTTGCCACTGTTACGATTGCTACAAAAACTACCACTGTTACTTTAGCAACCGTTACCGTTACTTCCATACTACTTTGCTACTAAATACTTTGCTACATATATTAAGTCTTTCATGTGTGGTTGAATTGACAACTCAACTGCTAATACTTGAGAATATTCTTTGGCTCCCCTTGTGTCGAATCAATAAATTTGGGTTGAATACTCTACCATCGAAAACTGTTGCAATCCCCTATACTTGAGGGTTATCAAAACTATTTTCTGGCGCCGTTGCCGGGGAGCATAGCTCTATTCTTTGAGTCACTTGGGATTTATATCTGTTGATCACTATGAGGAACTTGAAAGATGAAAGAACCAAGATTTTTCCCTCAACTATGAGGGGAGGTAAGGAACTGCCATCTAGCTCTGCACTTGACTCACCTTCTGTTATGCGTAAATTTGTGACACCTACACCTGTTATTGATTCTGATATGTCGCATGTTATTGATGATGCCACTTCTGCTATGCATGATGCTTATGATGAAACTACTTCTATGCTTGATAATACCGTGCCATTAGGTGAATTTCTTGATGAACAACTTGCTAGGGTTAGAGAAAATGAAATTATTGAAACAGATAATATTGATGAAAGTGATGATGAAGATTCTCCCCCTAGATATGAATTGCCTGATGTGCCTGAGGGTCATGTTATGGATGAAGAAACTGCTAGAGACCTTTTTGCTTGCAAAAATAGATATGATCTTAAGAAACTGTTAGCTAAGCTGAAAGAAAAGTCTTTGAATGCTAGAATGAAATATGACCCTGCTTTTGCTACTTCACCTATCTGTGTTTCTGATAAGGATTATGATTTCTCTGTCGATCCTGAGTTAATTACTTTGGTTGAATCTGATCCTTTTTATGGCTATGAATCTAAAACTGTTGTGGCACATCTTACTAAATTGAACGATATAGCAACCCTATTCACTCATGAGGAAAAATTCATTACTACTATATCCTTAAGTTATTTCCGTTCTCATTAAAGGGTGATGCTAAAACATGGTTTAATTCTCTTGCTCCTGGTTGTGTGCGTAGTCCCCAGGATATGATTTATTACTTCTTTGCTAAATATATCCCCGGACATAAGAAACAAGCTGCCTTAAGGGAAATACATAATTTTGTGCAAATTGAAGAAGAGAGTCTCCCACAAGCTTGGGGGAGGCTTCTCCGATTACTTAATGCTTTGCCTGATCATCCTCTCAAGAAAAATGAAATACTTGATATCTTTTATAATGGAGTAACCAATGCTTCTAGAGACCACCTGGATAGTTGTGCTGGTCGTGTTTTCAGGGAAAGAACTGTTGAGCAACCTGAATTGCTATTGAATAATATATGGAGTAATGATAATGATTGGACACTTCCTGAACCAACTCCTAAGCCAACTCCGAAGAAAAGGGGTATTCTATTTCTCAGTCCTGAAGATATGCAAGAGGCAAAGAAATCTATGAAAGAAAAGGGTATTAAAGCTGAAGATGTTAAGAATTTACCACCCATTGAAGAAATACATGGTATTAATAACCCGACACAGGTAGGAAAGGTAAATTCTCTCTATAGATTTGATGAAGGTGATATTCCTCGTAATAAGTCTGCTGGCCAATGGATGAGTTTGATAATGTTATTGTTAAACAAGAAAACTTCAATGCTTATGTTGGTAGACAATTGAAACGTAATTCTTATATGGTTGAACACTTGAGTGATTATATGTCTAGAGTTAAAGGTGACCTTAAAATTATTAGTAAACATGCTTCTATGGTTACCACTCAGGTAGAACAAGTGCTTAAAGCACAAGATGATTTGCTTAATGAATTAAATAATAACAAAAATTATAATGATGTTAGAGTGATGACTAGAGGGGGTAAAATGACTCAAGAACCTTTGTATCCTGAGGGCCACCCTAAGATAGTTGAGGAAGATTCTCATAGAACTAATGTTGATGCACCTAGTCCTTCAAAGAAGAAGAAAAAGGAAAATGATAGGACTTTGCATGCTTCTAGTGAACCTATTGTTGACACACGTGAGAATCCCAATGATATTTCTATTTCTGATGCTGAAACACAATCTGGTAATGAACATGAACCTAGTGATAATGATGATGTTCATGTTGATGCTCAACCTAGCAATAATAATGATGTAGAGATTGAACCTGCTATTGATCTTGATAACCCACAATCAAATAATCAACATTATGATAAGAGAGAGTTCGTTGCTAGGAAGCACGATAAAGAAAGAGAACCATAGGTTCAGAAACCCATGCCTTTTCCTCCTAAACCATCCAAGAAAAAGGATGATCAAGATTTTGAGCGCTTTGCTGAAATGATTAGACCTATCTTTTTGCGTATGCGTTTGACTGATATGCTTAAAATGAATCCTTATGCTAAGTATATGAGATATTGTTACAAATAAAAGAAAGATACTGTAAGCTAAAATTTCCACCATGCTTGCTAATTATACTTTTAAAGGTGGAATACCAAAGAAACTAGGAGATCCCGGAGTACCAACTATACCATGCTCCATTAAAAGAAACTATGTTAAAACTGGTTTATGTGATCTTGGAGCCGGTGTTAGTGTTATGCCTCTCTTTGTATATCGTAGACTTGATTTGAATAAGTTGACACCTACTGAAATATCTTTGCAAATGGCCGATAAATAAACTGCTATACCGGTCGGTATCTGTGAGGATGTGCCTGTTGTGGTTGCAAACATTACTATTTTAACAGATTTTGTTATTCTTGATATTCCTGAGGACGATAGTATGTCGATTATCCTTGGTAGACCCTTTTTGAATACTGTAGGGGCTGTTATTGATTGCAACAAAGGCAATGCCACTTTTCATTTTAATGGTAATGAGCATACGGTACACTTTCTGAGGAAACAACCTCAAGTCCACTATCAATTCTATTGGAAAAATTTCAAAGATTACTATTGGAGGTTTTGAATTCCCTCTTCCTACTGTCAAGAAGAAATATGATATTCTTATTGTTGGGGACATGCATATCCCCGTTGAGGTAACCTAGTGCTATTCGAAAATTCTCCGGTTTCATGTTATTCGTAAAGAGTTTGTTAACAAGACTTGATCAACATTGTTAGTGGATTCCTTTTTTATGAGCACGACATGGATGAAATAAGAGAGCACAACTCTCTGTACCCTCCTTTTACTTTCTGTTATTTAGATTAAATAAAGCAAACATAGTATTTTCTGTCTGTTTTCTGAATTATCCTTGCAATAAAAATACCCCAAAAATAAAAGTTCTCCAAATGTCTTGAAAATGAAATACGATCTTTGTAGAATATTTAAGAATTTCTGGCACTAAGAACACACAAGGGGCCCACCAATTGGCCACGAGGGCATAGGGCACGCCCACCCCCCTGGGGCGCACCACCTGCCTCGTGGGCCCCACGTGGACTCCCTCCACTTACTCCAGCACCCACTCACTTCGTCTTCCTCCAGAAAAAAATCCTCCCATAGCTCAAACCCGGGTTCTAGCTCATCTTGCTGCGATTTTTGATCTCTTTGCTCAAAGCTCCATTCACAAAACTGTTTTGGGGGATTGTTCTTCGGTATGTGACTCCTCCAATGGTCCAATTAGTTTGTGTTGTAGTGATTTATTTATTGCAAAGTTTTGCTGCTAAGGTGTCCCTGCTCTTGAGCTTGCATGTCAAATTTATATGGTCCAAACTAGTTTTAATTCATGATATAGCCTCTAGGCACCTGTGGGAGTAGTTGCTATCAATCTCTTTGAGTTTGATTCACTTTTATTTTGGGTCACTAGAATTTCAAAAAAAATTCGGAGAAAGAAAAATGCATAGGAAAATGTACCAAGGTGGTACCTCAAGGAAGCAAGAAGCAAGGCTCGCGATACGTGAGCCGAACGATGAACCACCGAGGGAAGCTCAAGCACGGCCTTGTGAATGGCCGTCAGAGGAGTTTATGGTCCAGGCAGACATCAAGGATGAATTTGACGTGTACGTGCGTAATGTTGATCTTGAGGGCTTCGTGTCAGATAAGTGCCTACAGTACCACTACCTAACTGATTCCTTTGTGAGGAGGTTTAAATTTACATCCTCGCGCAATTCTCACACTGTGTTATTTGATCTTTATGATAAATCATGTACCATGAACCTAGAAGACTTTAATACTGCTTGTAAACTCCTGCATGTTGGGGGACGTAGTAATTTCAAAATTTTCATACGCACACGCAAGATCATGGTGATGCATAGCAACGAGAGGGGAGAGTGTGATCTACGCACCCTCGTAGACCGATAGCGGAAGCGTTATGACAACACGGTTGATGTAGTCATATGTCTTCACGGCCCGACCGATCAAGCACCGAAACTATGACACCTCCGAGTTCTAGCACACGTTCAACTCGATGACGATCTCCGGACTCCGATCCAGCAAAATGTCGGGGAAGATTTCCATCAGCACGACGGCGTGGTGACTATCTTGATGTTCTATTGTCGCAGGGCTTCGCCTAAGCACCACTACAATATTATCGAGGACTATGGTGAAAGGGGGCACCGCACACGGCTAAGAGAATGATCTTAGAGATCAACTTGTGTCTCTAGGGGTACCCCCTGCCCCCGTATATAAAGGAGCCAAGGGAGGGTGCGGCCGGCCCTAGGAGGAGGCGCGCAGGAGGAGTCCTACTCCTACCGGGAGTAGGACTCCCCCCCTTTCCCTAGTTGGATTAGGACTTGGGGAAGAAGGAAGAGAGGGAAGAAAGAAGGGGGGAGGGGCGCGCGGCAGCCCCTAGGCCTCCTCTCCTCTTCCTCCACTAGGCCCATTAGGTTACCGGGGGGTTGCGGTAACCTCCCTGTATTCCAGTAAAATGCCGATTTCACCCGGAACACTTCTGATGTCCAAACATAGGCTTCCAATATATCAATCTTTATGTCTCGACCATTTTGAGACTCCTCGTCATGTCTGTGATCACATCCGGGACTCCGAACTAACTTTGGTACATCAAAATATATAAACTCATAATGAAACTGTCATCGTAAATTTAAGCGTGCGGACCCTACGGGTTCGAGAACAATGTAGACATGACCGAGACATGTCTGCGGTCAATAACCAATAGCGGAACCTAGATGCTCATATTGGCTCCCACGTATTCTACGAAGATCTTTTATCGGCCAGACCGCATAACAACATACTTTGTTCCCTTTGTCATCGGTATGTTACTTGCCCGAGATTCGATCATCGGTATCTCAATACCTAGTTCAATCTCGTTACCGGCAAGTCTCTTTACTCGTTTCGTAATACATCATCTCACAACTAACTCATTAGTTGCAATACTTGCAAGGCTTATGTGATGTGCATTACCGAGAGGGCCCAGAGATACCTCTCCGACAATCGGAGTGAAAAATCCTAATCTTGAAATACGCCAACCCAACATGTACCTTTGGAGACACCTATAGAGCTCCTTTATAATGACCCAGTTACATTGTGACATTTGGTAGCACACAAAGTGTTCCTCCGGCAAATGGGAGTTGCATAATCTCATAGTCATAGGAACATGTATAAGTCATGAAGAAAGCAATAGCAACATACTAAACGATCGGGTGCTAAGCTAATGGAATGGGTCATGTCAATCACATCATTCTGCTAATAATGTGATCCCGTTAATCAAATGACAACACATGTCTATGGTTAGGAAACATAACCATCTTTGATTAACGAGCTAGTCAAGTAGAGGCATACTAGTGACGTTTAGTTTGTCTATGTATTCACACAAGTATTATGTTTCTGGATAATACAATTATAGCATGAACAGTAAACATTTATCATGATATAAGGAAATAAAATAATAACTTTATTATTGCCTCTAGGGCATATTTCCTTCAGTCTCCCACTTGCACTAGAGTCAATAATCTAGATTACAAAGTAATGATTCTAACACCCATGGAGCATTGGTGCTGATCATGTTTTGCTCGTGGAAGAGGCTTAGTCAATGGGTCTACTACATTCAGATCTGTATGTATCTTGCAAATCTCTATGTCTCCCACCTGGACAAGATCCCGGATGGAATTGAAGCGTCTCTTGATGTGCTTGGTTCTCTTGTGAAATCTAGATTCCTTTGCCAAGGGAATTGCACCAGTATTGTCACAAAAGATTTTCATTGGACCCGATGCACTAGGTATGACACCTAGACCGGATATGAACTCCTTCATCCAGACTCCTTCGTTTGCTGCTTCCGAAGCAGCTATGTACTCTGCTTCACATGTAGATCCCGCCACAACGCTTTGTTTAGAATTGCACCAACTAACAGCTCCACCATTTAATGTAAACATGTATCCGGTTTGCGATTTAGAATCATCCGGATCAGTGTCAAAGCTTGCATCAACGTAACCATTTACGATGAGCTCTTTGTCACCTCCATATATGAGAAACATATCCTTAGTCCTTTTCAGGTATTTCAGGATGTTCTTGACCGCTGTCCAGTGATCCACTCCTGGATTACTTTGGTACCTCCCTGCTAGACTTATAGCAAGACACACATCAGATCTGGTACACAGCATTGCATACATGATAGAGCCTATGGCTGAAGCATAGGGAACATCTTTCATTTTCTCTCTATCTTCTGCATTGGTCGGGCATTGAGTCTTACTCAATTTCACACCTTGTAACACAGGCAAGAATCCTTTCTTTGCTTGATCCATTTTGAACTTCTTCAAAACTTTGTCAAGGTATGTGCTTTGCGAAAGTCCAATTAAGCGTCTTGATCTATCTCTATAGATCTTAATGCCCAATATGTAAGCAACTTCACCGAGGTCTTTCATTGAAAAACTCTTATTCAAGTATCCCTTTATGCTATCCAGAAATTCTATATCATTTCCGATTAGTAATATGTCATCTACATATAATATCAGAAATGCTACAGAGCTCCCACTCACTTTCTTGTAAATACAGGCTTCTCCAAAAGTATGTACAAAACCAAATGCTTTGATCACACTATCAAAGCGTTTATTCCAACTCCGAGAGGCTTGCACCAGTCCATAAATGGATCGCTGGAGCTTGCACACTTTGTTAGCTCCCTTTGGATCGACAAAACCTTCCGGCTGCATCATATACAACTCTTCTTCCAGAAATCCATTCAGGAATGCAGTTTTGACATCCATCTGACAAATTTCATAATCATAAAATGCGGCAATTGCTAACATGATTCGGACAGACTTAAGCATCGCTACGGGTGAGAAGGTCTCATCGTAGTCAATCCCTTGAACTTGTCAAAAACCTTTTGCGACAAGTCGAGCTTTGTAGACAGTAACATTACCGTCAGCGTCAGTCTTCTTCTTGAAGATTCATTTATTCTCAATTACTTGCCGATCTTTTGGCAAGTCAACCAAAGTCCACACTTTGTTCTCATACATGGATCCCATCTCAAATTTCATGGCTTCAAGCCATTTTGCGGAATCTGGGCTCACCATCGCTTCTCCATAGTTCGTAGGTTCATCATGATCTAGTAGCATGACTTCTAGAACAGGATTACCGTACCTCTCTGGTGCGGATCTTACTCTGGTTGATCTACGAGGTTCAGTAGTATCTTGTTCTGAAGTTTCATGATCATCATCATTAGCTTCCTCACTAATTGGTGTAGGTGTCACAGAAACCGGTTTCTGTGATGTACTACTTTCCAATAAGGGAGCAAGTACAGTTACCTCATCAAGTTCTACTTTCCTCCCACTCACTTCTTTCGAGAGAAACTCCTTCTCTAGAAAGTTTCCGAATTTAGCAACAAAAGTCTTGCCTTCGGATCTGTGATAGAAGGTGTATCCAATAGTTTCCTTTGGATATCCTATGAAGACACATTTCTCCGATTTGGGTTCGAGCTTATCAGGTTGAAGTTTTTTCACATAAGCATCGCAGCCCAAAACTTTCAGAAACGACAACTTTGGTTTCTTGCCAAACCACAGTTCATAAGGCGTCGTATCAACGGAATTTGATGGTGCCCTATTTAACGTGAATGCGGCCATCTCTAAAGCATAACCCCAAAACGATAGCGGTAAATCAGTAAGAGGCATCATAGATCGCACCATATCAAGTAAAGTACGATTACGACGTTCGGACACACCATTACGCTGTGGTGTTCCGGGTGGCGTGAGTTGCGAAACTATTCCGCATTGTTTCAAATGTACACCAAACTCGTAACTCAAATATTCTCCTCCACGATCAGATCATAGGAATTTTATTTTCTTGTTACGATGATTTTCAACTTCACTCTGAAATTCTTTGAACTTTTCAAATGTTTCAGACTTATGTTTCATTAAGTAGATATACCCATATCTGCTTATGTCATCTATGAAGGTGAGAAAATAACGATATCCGCCACGAGCCTCAACATTCATCGGACCAAATACATCTGTATGTATGATTTCCAACAAATTTGTTGCTCTCTCCATAGTACCGGAGAACGGTGTTTTTGTCATCTTACCCATAAGGCACGGTTCGCAAATACCAAGTGATTCATAATGAAGTGGTTCCAAAAGTCCATCAGTATGGAGTTTTTTCATGCGCTTTACACCAATATGACCTAAACGGCAGTGCCACAAATAAGTTGCACTATCATTATCAACTCTGCATCTTTTGGCTTCAACATTATGAATGTGTGTGTCACTACTATCGAGATTTAATAAGAATAGACCTTTCTTCATGGGTGCATGACCATAAAAGATTTTACTCATATAAATAGAACAACCATTATTCTCTGATTTTAATGAATAACCGTCTCGCATCAAACAAGATCCAGATATAATGTTCATGCTCAACGCTGGCACCAAATAACAATTATTTAGGTCTAATACTAATCCCGAAGGTAGATGTAGAGGTAGCGTGCCGACCGCGATCACATCGACTTTGGAACCATTTCCCACGCGCATCGTCACCTCGTCCTTAGCCAATCTTCGCTTAATCCGTAGTCCCTGTTTCGAGTTGCAAATGCTAGCAACAGAACCAGTAACAAATACCCAGGTGCTACTACGAGCATTAGTAAGGTACACATCAATAACATGTATATCGCATATACCTTTGTTCACCTTGCCATCCTTCTTATCCGCCAAATACTTGGGGCAGTTCCGCTTCCAGTGACCAGTCTGCTTGCAGTAGAAGCACTCAGTTTCAGGCTTAGGTCTAGATTTGGGTTTCTTCTCTTGAGCAGCAACTTGCTTGCTATTCTTTTTGAATTTCCCCTTCTTCTTCCCTTTGCCCTTTTTCTTGAAACTAGTGGTCTTGTTGACCATCAACACTTGATGCTCCTTCTTGATTTCTACCTCCGCAGCTTTCAGCATTGCGAAGAGCTCGGGAATAGTCTTATTCATCCCTTGCATATTATAGTTCATCACGAAGCTCTTGTAGCTAGGTGGCAGTGATTGGAGAATTCTGTCAATGACGCAATCATCTGGAAGATTAACTCCCAATTGAATCAAGTTATTATTATACCCAGACATTTTGAGTATATGCTCACTGACAGAACTGTTCTCCTCCATCTTGCAGCTATAGAACTTATTGGAGACTTCATATCTCTCAATCCGGGCATTTGCTTGAAATATTAACTTCAACTCCTGGAACATCTCATATGCTCCATGACGTTCAAAATGTCGTTGAAGTCCCGATTCTAAGCCGTAAAGCATTGCACACTGAACTATCGAGTAGTCATCAGCTTTGCTCTGCCAGACGTTCATAACATCTGGTGTTGCTCCAGCAGCAGGCCTGGCACCCAGCGGTGCTTCCAGGACGTAATTCTTCTGTGCAGCAATGAGGATAATCCTCAAGTTACGGACCCAGTCCGTGTAATTGCTACCATCATCTTTCAACTTTGCTTTCTCAAGGAACGCATTAAAATTCAACGGAACAACAGCACGGGCCATCTATCTACAATCAAACATAAACAAGCAAGATACTATCAGGTACTAAGTTCATGATAAATTTAAGTTCAATTAATCATATTACTAAAGAACTCCCACTTAGATAGACATCCCTCTAATCCTCTAAGTGCTCACGTGATCCAAATCAACTAAACCATGTCCAATCATCACGTGAGATGGAGTAGTTTCATTGGTGAACATCACTATGTTGATCATATCTACCATATGATTCACGCTCGACCTTTCAGTCTCTGTGTTCCGAGGCCATATCTGTATATGCTTGGCTCGTCAAGTATAACCTGAGTATTCCGCGTGTGCAACTGTTTTGCACCCGTTGTATTTGAACATAGAGCCTATCACACCCGATCATCGCCTGGTGTATCCGCACGAAGAACTTTCGCAGCGGTGCATACTCAGGGAGAACACTTCTTGATAATTAGTGAGAGATCATCTTAAAATGCTACCGTCAATCAAAGCAAGATAAGATGTATAAAAGATAAACATCACATGCAATCAATATAAGTGATATGATATGGCCATCATTATCTTGTGCTTGTGATCTCCATCTTCGAAGCATCGTCATGATCACCATCGTCACCGGCGCGACACCTTGATCATCATCGTAGCATCGTTGTCGTCTTTCCAATCTTATGCTTCCACGACTATCACTACCGCTAAGTGATAAAGTAAAGCATTACAGCGCAATTGCATTGCATACAATAAAGCGACAACCATATGGCTCCTGCCAGTTGCCGATAACTCAGTTACAAAACATGATCATCTCATACAATAAAATTTAGCATCATGTCTTGACCATATCACATCAAAACATACCCTGCAAAAACAAGTTAGACATCCTCTACTTTGTTGTTGCAAGTTTTACGTGGCTGCTACGGGCTTAGCAAGAACCGTTCTTACCTACGCATCAAAACCACAACGATAGTTTGTCAAGTTGGTGCTGTGTTAACCTTCGCAAGGACCGAGCATAGCCACACTTGGTTCAACTAAAGTTGGAGAAACTGACACCCGCTAGCCACCTTTGTGCAAAGCACGTCGGGAGAACCGGTCTCGCGTAAGCGTACGCGTAATATCGGTCTGGGCCGCTTCGTCCAACAATACCGCCGAACCAAAGTATGACATGCTGGTAAGCAGTATGACTTATATCGCCCACAACTCACTTGTGTTCTACTCGTGCATATAACATCAATGCATAAACCTAGGCTCTGATGCCACTGTTGGGGAACGTAGTAATTTCAAAATTTTCCTACGCACACGCAAGATCATGTGATGCATAGAAACAAGAGGGGAGAGTGTGATCTACGTACCCTCGTAGACCGACAGCGGAAGCGTTATGACAACGCGGTTGATGTAGTCGTACGTCTTCATGGCCCGACCGATCAAGCACCGAAACTATGGCACCTCCGAGTTCTAGCACACGTTCAGCTCGATGACGATCCCCGGACTCCGATCCAGCAAAGTGTCGGGGAAGAGTTCCATCAGCACGACGACATGGTGACGATCTTGATGTTCTACTGTCACAGGGCTTCGCCTAAGCACCACTACAATATTATCAAGGACTATGGTGGAAGGGGGCACCGCACACGGCTAAGAGAACGATCTTAGAGATCAACTTGTGTGTCTAAGGGTGCCCCCTGCCCCCGTATATAAAGGAGCCAAGGGGGGTGCGGCCGGCCCTAGGAGGAGGCGCGCAGGAGGAGTCCTACTCCTACCGGGAGTAGGACTCCCCCCTTTCCCTAGTTGGATTAGGACTTGGGGAAGAAGGAAGAGAGGGAAGAAAGGAAAGGGGGGGGGCGCCGCCCCCCCTCCTTGTCCAATTCGGACTTGGGGGGGAGGGGCATGCGGCAGCCCCTAGGCCTCCTCTCCTCTTCCTCCACTAGGCCCATTAAGGCCCATTAGGTTACCAGGGGTTCCGGTAACCTCCCGGTATTCCAGTAAAATGCCGATTTCACCCGGAACACTTTCGATGTCCAAACATAGGCTTCCAATATATCAATCTTTATGTCTCGACCATTTCGAGACTCCTCGTCATGTCCGTGATCACATCTAGGACTCCGAACTAACTTCGGTACATCAAAATATATAAACTCATAATGAAACTGTCATAGTAACGTTAAGCGTGCGGACCCTACGGGTTCGAGAACAATGTAGACATGACCGAGACATGTCTCCGGTCAATAACCAATAGCGGAACCTGGATGCTCATATTGGCTCCCACATATTCTACGAAGATCTTTTATCGGTCAAACCGCATAACAACATACTTTGTTCCCTTTGTCATCGGTATGTTACTTGCCCGATATTCGATCGTCGGTATCTCAATACCTAGTTCAATCTCGTTACCGGAAAGTCTCTTTACTCGTTTCATAATACATCATCTCACAACTAACTCATTAGTTGCAATGCTTGCAAGGCTTATGTGATGTGCATTACCGAGAGGGACCAGAGATACCTCTCCGACAATCGGAGTGACAAATCCTAATCTCAAAATACGCCAACCCAACATGTACCTTTGGAGACACCTATAGAGCTCCTTTATAATCACCCAGTTATGTTGTGACGTTTGGTAGCACACAAAGTGTTCCTTCGGCAAACGGGAGTTGCATAATCTCATAGTCATAGGAACATGTATAAGTCATGAAGAAAGCAATAGCAACATACTAAACGATCGGGTGCTAAGCTAATGGAATGGGTCATGTCAATCACATCATTCTCCTAATAATGTGATCCCATTAATCAAATGACAACACATGTCTATGGTTAGGAAACATAACCATCTTTGATTAACGAGCTAGTCAAGTAGAGGCATACTAGTGACGTTTAGTTTGTCTATGTATTCACACAAGTATTATGTTTCCGGATAATACAATTCTAGCATGAACAATAAACATTTATCATGATATAAGGAAATAAAATAATAACTTTATTATTGCCTCTAGGGCATATTTCCTTCACCGCAGTGGGGCAATGTTAGTGAACCTCGAAAATCTGAATATAAAGACTTTCTTGCTAGTATCACTGTGGGGGAGTCTAGGGAAATCACACAAGCTACCATAGGGAGCATTCATTTCCCTTCCATGCATTATTTTTCTCTCTTTATAGGTAGATGCATTAATGGTAAAGATGAGGCTTGTCACATGTGCGTTTCAGATCTTAGTGTCCTCAAGAGTGCGGTATTAGGTCATAAACAATATAACTTAGGGGCCATTGTTTCACAAAGCTTGCAACTTAACGGTACAAGTGGAGATTTGTTTGGTGGAATTTATGCAACTCGTGTAGCTAATTATCTTGGTGTACCAATACATGGAAATGATATGGAGTTGCCTCCTCCTTATCTAGATTATAGTGCTATGGTTCGCCATCAGTTTCTTAAGAGTAATGAACATTTCCTCTAGTACTGACTAATCTTTGACAGACAGCGCAATGTCCATGTTGCCCTCCCTGCTCCTACTTTCTTTAACTTTCAGGCAAAAAGGAGATATCACTACAAAAAAATACACTTCCGTGATGATACGTGTTTGGCACAGTAGGTCGCATTTTTTGTCATGCATGTACATCCCTGACAATTTTATGACAGGATCAAGATAGTCATACCTGTGCTGTCGTAGAAGTGTTCCATGACATTACCAAAATTATCATCACGGAAATGTCCACTTCCATGACGATAAATCACGCGTTACAGAAGTGCTTTCGTCAAGGGTGACCGACACATGGCATCCACCATAACGGAACGCCGTTAAGCTATCGGGTCCAGTTTTGGATCCGATAACCCGCTAACAGCCCTGACCAATGGGGATTTTCCATGTGTAAAATCATCATTGGCTAGAGGAAACACGTGTCGGCTCACCGTTGGGACAGATGTCATCCACTCATTGGACAGAAGGCGCCTATGATACGTCGACACGTGGCACGGCCCAACAGAGGCCCATTCCTGTGAAAAGGCCGGCCCGTTTGACTTGGTCAAAAGGTGGCAGGCCGGCCCGCGGAAAGCCTGTTAACGACCTGTTCGCATATAGCCCATTTACAGCCTGCTAACCCAAGGCCCGTTACAAACTATCCGAATTAGGCCCAGTAGCGTCATCTGGGCCGTCCAATATGATTCCAGCCCATTTTAAGTTCCGGCCCATGTATGTCCCATGACGTCTTTCGGCCCAGATGAGGCCCTTTGTAACTCTTGGCCCATTAACGGCCCATGGTGAAACAGGCCCGTAATGAACAGTGTATCACTTTATACCCATTAATGGCCCATTAATCCATTGGGCCGTTTGCAGCCCATGTTATCTTTCGGCCTTCTCAGGGCCCATTTATTCTTGGGCTCATTTCCAGCATTCGGTTACTTACGGCCCGTTACTGCCATTTTCTACTTGTTGGCCAAATTCAGCCTGTGGTTACAGTCGGCCCATTTGTGGCCCGTTAATATGTTGGGCCATTTTCATAGTGTCATCAAATACAGCCTATTAACGACGGCCCGTTATGGTCAGCCCATGAACGGATGACTCCAACTCTAGCCCGTTTACGGCCATAATGCGGTCTATTTTTGGGCCATGTTTGGCCAATCGATCATACACCCGTCTAAGGCCCATTGATGATACGACCCGTAGCAGGCCCATTGTTTCTATGGCCCGTAGAAGGCCCATTCTTTCTACGGACCGTAGAACGCCCATTGTTTCTACGGCCCGTAGGAAACCCACTATCACTACAGTAAATATGTAGCCCATGGCCTGTTAAAGGCGGGAAACTACTATAGGTTTAGACCTGCTAATGGCCCAAGATGATTATAGGCCCATGTTTTGGCCCATATGAGTAACGAGTCAGCCTGAAGACCGACAACACTGAGATCCACTGAACCTTCCGGCCTAAATTACAACATACCGACCAAAGAATAAACCTAGACTATACAACAAAGAAATTACGACATATTAGGAATCAAAGTTCGCTACCCAGTGATAATAAAGCGCAACATGACCGCGGATTACATACACTGGGCATCAAAGGTCGCCACCAGTGCATATAAATGCGCCGATAAAAGAATATACAAAACTGAGAGCACTTCAGAAGGCAATAGACCTGGCAAGCTCGGGCCCCGCAAGCAGCCGAACAAGCTGATGAGACCTCAGTTGTGTCAACGATAGATGCTTCATCCCTAGCTGTATGGCACCATAGTGCGCAAGCAATCCCCTGACATCTTCATTACATCTTTGACTTCAAGTCGGAGCTGAGCTGAAGCAAGCCTTTCTGCTTTTAAGTTGACACTGAAGAAGTCGAACTGATTGAGGCAGCGACTGCACAGAGGTTGTCTCACGCCTGCTGGTGAGTAGCTTCAACTCACTGTCTTCATCAAGACAAGACCTTGGGATCATCTCATTGTCCTCAAGATGGTTTGGCTCACTATCTTTCCTAAAGTTCTGCCTGGCATAAGAGATACGACTCTGAAAGAGAAACAAGAAGACACGTAACAGGTTTCACAATTACATAAGCAAATAAATGGATCTGTTCTGCATAAGGAACATGTTTTTACAACTACAATTTAAAACTGGTAGTTGTTCAAACATCCAATCAGATGTAAACAACAGTGGAGGAAATGATGCCTATCCAAATCTATACTAGAACAAAGTTTGAAGGCTTGAGAAGGATGAACTTACATTACATGTTAACACAGGCTGGACAAAGCCCTTCTCCATGTTGATGGAAAGATAATTCAATAAATTCCCCAAAGAAAATTCTTTATAAGCGTTGCCATTATTCTACATTTTGCAAAGAGTAAATATAGATCAAATAATATTGGAAGAAATAGAGGATAATGAAGCTCAGGTGCAGACTGACGATACATAATCAAATAGCAATTAATTAAGTACAGCGTTACAAGGCAAAAGGTACTGACAAGAGGAATGCAGACATCAACGTGTGCAGTGGCATTGGTTTTATTCAACATTTTGGTAAGAGTAAATTTAGATATGATAATTTGGAGAAAGTGGAGGGCTGGGCAGATAAGATGCAGAGTAATGCTAGACAATCAACTATCTCGCGATGCATGTACAGTAATACCACCACCGTCCGTTATTAGTTGTCGCTCAAATGGATGTATCTAGAACTATTAAGTTGTAAATACATCCAATTGATCAACAATTAATTCGATACAGAGGGAGTACATGACAACAGGTACTTACATGAGCAATCCAAAACTTCATAACCATTGTGTTAATTCTACATTTATCTCAGAGTAAATATAGATCTTATAATTTCAAGCAAAGGAAGGATAAAGAAGCGAACATTTACAGTGATGCTACATAATCAAATAGCAATGAGTGTAACTATGCTGACAAAGGGCAAGAGGTACTGACAAGAGCAATGCAGAGCCTAGTATTGTCGTGAGATCCTATGATCCTTTGAGCAAGGAGATTCATCTGAAATTAGTTTTCATACAAGAGAGAAGGTAATGCACATGCAGAAATTTAGGAGTTGAAATTTTGAATTGATATCATAGATAGTACCTGACGCTGGGCTGTCAGCAGTTCTAATAGGGGTTTGGCCACTGGAGTAGGGGTAAAGTCCGTTACAGGTAGGCCTGTCTTTTCTGTGGCTGCTGATCTATCTGATTTAACAGGTATCACTACCTTTTCCAAATACCTTGTTTGTACTCCTTGAGGATCTGGAATCACGCTCTTCCTTTTGGACATCTATTACGGCAGAACAACATTTGACTGGAAAAACATATTATGACGACACATGGAATAGGTACAAAAAATGGACAGGTATGGCATATACTCATATATGATGCTTAAACTAAGAAGATGGTGTAACAAAGTAGAAGTAATGCAAGAGGTCAGATGCAAAATATGTGCGACCAATAAAACCTTGCCAAGTTAGAGCATGCACCTTGATGGGTGAATAAGATAGACCATCCTCCACCATGCCAAGTTTGTTAGCCAGTGGATCATTCCGCAATATTCCTCTCGTGCGCCCATTCTCATATTCATTTTGATAATGTTCAATACCTGACATGCATGAAAACATAAAAACAAGTGAGATTATCTTTGTAATGCATAAGTGATTCAAATCCAATACTTCCTCCCTGTAAACCCCTTTGTGCTATGTCTGCAATTCTTCTAAGAGGTGCCATGCATGCTGCAATTTGGTGTGTGCATTAATATAATGTGGCCTACTACTCAAAATATGAGAGCTCCAGAAGTGATGATACTTCGCAGATGACAACTTCAACATATAGTAAAGAAGAACAAGTCAACCTGACCTGACAGATTCAAAACATACTAAGGGAGAATAACTCGACCTGACCAGTCGACCGCAAGAGAAGAGGATCATCTTAAAGAAGAGCAGAAGAGCAAGCAGATTGAAGATATTACAAGTCTTTCTATACAATGTCGGTTGGCCACCCATGATGAACCAGAGCGCACAGAGAAATACTATTCCTTCCGGTCTCTTCATATGTGGCTCACATGCATTTTGAAACTAAAGTAGGAACATTTAGCTGACCAATTAAACATCTCTCAGTTTTACTAATATCAGCATAATATCATATTTGAATTTGTACAACTAAGCTTGTTTAGCTCGATGGGTGGAGCAGTGCTATTACGACACGAACCACGTTGGCTGATCGTGGTCATCATAAAATCGGGAAACCATAAGCATCATGAGTATAGTGTTGACCGTGGTAGTGGGATGGCAGATCTGAAGCTGCAAACCGCGCACAGGGTAGTAAGCAACCGATATTTGCTTTGAAATAACAACTAAGATTTGGTATGAACAAGAAAGTACAGTCAACAAGTGACAAAGAAATGCAATTCTGCTATCTCTCTATATGTCGCGACATGAATTTGGAAACTCAAGTGGGACCTTTAGCTAACCAATTAAATGTGTCTGTTAACTAATATCAGTATCATATCACAATCATATTTGAACAACTAAGATTTGGAATTTTTAGTGTTGTGTTGTTTAGCTTGAAGGGTGGAGTAATGCTAGTATGACAGAAAGCACCTACGCAGATCATAGTAGAGTAGATAAAGGGGGAAAACCCTAAGCATCAAGAGTAAAATCAGGAAAGTGGAACTAGCTGGACCAGTGGGTGGTGCACATGCTTTTCGAAACGAATATAGGAACATTAGGCGACCAATTAAACGTTCTCTGTTTTAGTAATATGAGCATCATATCAGATTCGTATTTCAACACATAAGCTTTGGAATTATGAGTGGCATGTTGTTTCGCTTGATGTGTTGTGGTCTTGAGGAGCAGTGCTAGCACGACACGAAGCAGGGAGGCACCTACGATGATGGTAGTGAATATAAAGGGGGAAATCAAAAGCTTTACGAGTATAGTGACCGTGACATGGCGGATCTGAAGGTACAAACCGGACAAAGCTATTTCGCAACCAATGTTTGCATTCAACTAGCCACTATGATTTGGTACGGACAAGAAAAGTACAGTAAACAATTTAAGATCTCTTTTTCGGGTGATATCAATAACTTAAGCACATATGGAAGAGTACCAACTCTCTTGTGACGCTGTGTAGGCCCCTACTGATACGTTGAGGGTGCTGCAGGTGCGATGGCTGTCGGCGGCGGGGAAGAAGACTTTAGATGGCAGACGTCCGGGTTGGGGAATAAATCCTCTTGCCGTGGACGAGGCGGTCGTAGGAGCGGCAACGGCAAAGTGGACAACGGCGCCGATGAAGCGAGATGACGCGATGAAAGGATCCTGGTCCGGCGCCATGGATGAGAGACGTCCATCTCTTGCAGTGGACGACGGGGTAGGGGTAGCGGCTCTGGCAAGGTGGAGGATGGGGTGGCGGACAGAGGAGGCTGGCCGCAGTGGGGAGGTTGTCGTGGCGCCGACGGTGTATGAATGGGGAAATGGAGGGGGGGTTCTCAAACTTTAGGACGCGCTTGTCTGAAATGTGGGAAAGTTACGAACTTATGCCCAGTTTAAAATTTCGAACATCATGTCGGTTGGGGATAGGACGGTAATCTCGCATCTCCCAAATATTTGCCGGTAACGATTTTGGGCGAGGAGAGGGTGTTTTGCAGCCCACGGTTGGCGCCCACGGTGTATGAACAGGGCTGACAGGTAGGGCGGTTGTGTCACATCTGAGGGAAGTTACACATCTACCCCTATTTAAAATATTAGCCTACATCGATTTCGGACGAGGAGAGTTTGTTTTGCCGCCCACCATGGATGAATGGGGAAATGGAGGGAGAGACACATGTCTTTCGGACGAGCTTGAATCAAATGTGTTTTTCTGCCCATGTTTGGTGCCCACCATGTCTGAATGGGCTCAGAGGCCATCGTGTCACGTCTGATTGAAGTTACTAGTCTACCCCCTATCGACAACAGTGTAAATCCGGTCGATACGGATGTCAAGTGTCAGGGGTAGACAGTAATTTCCATCTCGCAAACACTTGCTTCGGGCAGCCCACAAATGATAGTGGGTGTTTAGCCGCTTCGTTCAAAATTGGGAGAATTAGCATTCACGTTTGCCCTGGGCCTTGGCAACTAAATCCAAATCCAATTTTTATTCGATTACGAATATCCACAGATAATTCTATGTTTTGTTATTTTTATTTCTTCAAAACCACAACAAAGATTTATCCCACCTTTATATATGATTATGATTTAGAAATGTCGTGATCTTCGAATTCAGTAGGTTGGATACACTTTGATTCAAACAGTTATTTCATCCAATACAATATGCTCACACGAAAAACAGTTCGCCTTATGTCAATCATACAAGTACTGAGGATTACCTCGCCTAAAAAATTCGGATCATTACAACACATGGACAACATAGGGGTCTTACAACATAATCCATTCAGAGGCATGACACAACATGCAAGTACAATAATCTAATGACAATTTCAACTGCTATCTAAAGAAGAACTGGCATTACCCTGGGCTTCAGATAGCAGAAGCAGCATGACCTCCTCCGTCTTCAAATGCAACATTCTTACTTCCTCCAATTCTTGGGTTGCTTGCATAATGCGTGCAGCTAATTGCATAATTTCCAGCTTCAAGATCGAGATTACCTCATTCATGGCAGCCACACCATCTCTTTCTGCCTCTAGTAGAGCCTCAAGAACTATAATATCTATGCTCAGACTGCTCTCCGGCGGTGTTGCCTCTGAACTGCTACCATCTGGTAACATGGATGGCGCACTGCTTCCACAAATAGATTTTGGGGTTGTACTTTGTGTCCTAGTGTGAACGGCATCCTAAAAAGTTTCCGCTGGACATAAGTAAGAGATAGTTATCGCATGATCCAGACAGTAAGCTTACATGGTAAGCGACATACGAATTATTGCCGAGCATGGCAAGCTATATTTAAATGGTTCGAAGTAGCATCAGCCGAAAAGAAATTAAAATGGTAAGATGAAAATAGGGATGTAAGTGGCAAATAAACGACATCCGCCAGTCCCATCTAGTTAGTTTTTGCTAGCTCCCTGGTTCATTTTCCTCACAAAAACAAAAACTCTTTTGAACTAGCATACCACTAGTGGACTTTAATCGGGATTAGACGGGACCCAATTGACATCCATAGTTGAAAGGGAGTGTACCACCTCTATATTTAAGTTGCCAAGGCATCTAAGCAGTTGAAATAATCTTAGAAAGCACTTAACAGTGTGGCCTCATATAAACTACGAAGACAGTCTTGTGATGAAGTTCGGAGGAAAAGTTAAGGACTCAAATGAACTAGGCATGCATTTCTTTATGATAGTACAATAGGAACTGCTGACATATTGGCCAACTCAGGTATAGCATAACAAGTAACAAACAAGCATTCGAATCAAGCAATACAACAAAGCAGACAACTGAACTATTTGTTATTCTGTAGGATTACAGGTTGAGGGCACAAGCCAAGAAAGTAGCCCACACGCATTACATTTCACATGTACTAAAACACACTGGCTTACCATATGTTGATGTGAAGCCTCGCTGCTGTTGCAATGTTCTTTGAAGATATCATTAGCATCCTGTGGTTGCAAATCTACTTGTTGTAGTTTATTCTGCACCCTCTATTTAGGTAAAAATTAATTTTAATTGCATGCACTGGTTCGAATTGATCATCAGTGGTTCATCTAAACTAATGAAAGAAGGGTGTGTGTGCATACATGACAATATATCTGCTTCCCTCTATTTTTATGCTTGTTCGAGGTGCCGGCCCCAAAAGAAGGGGTTGGAAGCTCCATAATTAATAGAAGCATCAATTAGTCATGCAACTTGGGAAGATGAAGAACACATAAAAAAGTAATGAACAAAGGCTCGTAGCAGTGATGTAATAGCTAGCATCAGAAAATGTAGGGTAAAACGAACAAAAACCAGCGGAACCACATGCTAGTTTGCTGATGTGTAATTAAGCATAGAGAACATGAAGCAGTCTGATGGAACCAACAGGTGGCATCAGAACAACACCATTATTATAAATATAGCATGCAAGAAGTAAAATAGTACGCAGTGATATCTAGGAAGTACAGTAATACTTAGGACAAAACTAAAGCATATTAACTATATGTGCACTTGTGACGCCCGGATAATTAAGCTACAGCGATCCCCTCCTAATGCTGCCATGTCATCGCAGTTAATTTGCTAATACTCACTTTGATCCAAACCCGATTCAGATTCAAATTTAAATTCCAAGTGAAATTATTATTTCTTCCAACGGTAAAACAAAAATGTTCGTTGGACTGCAAATATTCACTAAGGAATTATCATGTATAAACCAACATTATTAGGAACTCGAAAAATGCCTCTAGCTATTTTTGAATTGACCCAACAGCACCTACCCATCACCTTTAAATTCAAAACAAAATCAAATGAATTCAAATAGAACCCAAACTTTTTTTGTGCCACTCTTACCTATTGTGTTAGATTTATGTGCAAAGTTTCGTTCAAAGCAAAAAAATCATTTGGTGGCCCAACTTGATGCAAAACAGTAGCAGAAAATACAAAATAGCTAAGAGTATTAAGAAAACTAAAGTCAATGTGCACTTTGGCCCAACACCCCACACTAAAGCCCAGCCCACCTCCATTTTCCTCTACCTCCAGCTACAGGGAAGCAGGGAGTGAGTGGAGGGCATCCATGGCGCCTTGGCACGTGCCGGCCATCCGATGGCTCCCCCGATGGTTAAGACGGCGTTGCCCCCTCCCCTGAAAACCTAGCCCCCATTCCTCCCCTCCCCTCACTCGTCCCCTTTATTTTCCTTTAATGCCCGGCACGGTCGTCGACTCACCATCGCCATTGACGCGGCCACCGTGCACCTCAAGCCACTCAGAGATGCCCATGAACTTCACCACCATCGCCTGCTTCGTCTTCATCATGGGATTGGACCGGGGAGGCCCCGTATGCTTGCCATCGCTGTCGTCTTCAACGCGTACATCACCGGCCGCCGCCGTTGATTGCCTCATCTCCAGTCCGTCCCCGGCCACCTCGAGCTCACGTCTGACACCGCAGTGAGCTCCTCCCCCGATTCTCATGCTTTTCCCCCTCGATCTGTCACCGTATCGTCATCCCCGCGAGTCCAACCGCCATGGCCAAAGCTTCGTGTCCGTGTGCGCTCGCCTGCGCATGGCTGCGTTCGCGTGCGCCCCTGCTTGCCAGCCCGGGCCCTAGCCGTGCCCCGCGCCCGCCCGCGCGTGCACCTGCCGCGCCATGGCCGCACACGCCCGTGGTCCCTGCTGCTACCCCGTTGCTCACCGCAGCCCTACGCCGGTCGCGTCCGCCACGTCCAGCCAGCGCCCGCGCGGTCTCGCGCTCGCCTGCTCGTGCGTGGCCGCGCCCGCGCCCTTCCGCCTGCTGTCTCTGCCGCCACACGCGCACCCGCTTGCCCATGCTGCTGCGCCGGCGCCTCGCTCGCCCGCGTGCCTAGCCGCAGCCCACCTGCTGCATCGCTGCCCCGAGCCCCATTGCTTGCTGTAACGCTGCTGCTACTAGTGTAGCGCTGCTACAGTAACATTCAGTTACTGTAGCAGCAGCTAGCTTTTCTAAAACTTCACTGGTTAGCCCCCTAGAGAGCCTCAAAACAGGATCTAAACAAACTCAACATAGCTAAAATAAATATGTGAGGATAGTATACTTGACAAACTCTATTTTATCCCACTAGACCAAATTCATTTGATGCATGTATTAAATATTATGAAAATCACAAAAGGACGAGTCTACGTAGCGGCCGACTGCTCGCTGGCCTTCGCGAGCGGCCGGCCTAGAATAGAATTTTTCTTGTCCCTAATCTATAAAGGGCAATAATTTATCCTCTCTAATTGATATAAGAAAAATAATTTTAATTCATATATTAGAAAAAGTACATGTAATAGAAAAGCATTACAAAAGCATCCATATAAACAAGTGTGAACGCATTTAATTTAAGTTTTCAATTTTTTTAAAAGTCATAACTTTTAAACCACGCATCGGAATTAAGATCTGCTTTCACCGTTGAAACCCTCGTGGCGTGCTCTTCGAAACTAGATCCCCCATGAGTATGTTTCGACAAACTTTTTTTGTGCAATTTTGTCCCTGTTTTGTGCAACTGGCGAGCCGTCGATATGCAACTACCTGACAGAGATGTGCAACTTTTCTTGTACACCGTAAACGTGCAGGTCTTCTCTATGGTACCTCCACCCCCAAACTGCCTCCTTTCAGTGAGATGTCAATTTCGTTTGTTGCCCAGGCCATACAGTTTTCACTAGTGGCACCACCCCATACTACTCTCTAACAGTGAAATGTGCAATTTCATCTGTTGCCCCAATGCCCTGGCCAACTGTCTGGTAGTCACCGCGCGTGTGTAGCCCCCACAACCGCGTTTGAGGGACTATCCTATAAGAATGTCCCAACTCCACGGCCGCGCATGTGCGACTATGCACACAAGAGTGTGCAACTCCGTGGTCGGACGTGGGCACCTCCCGCAGCAATTCATGTGCGACTATGCAGACGAGATTGTGCAACTGTGTGGCCATGCATGTGCGACTATGCCGATGAGAGTGTGCAACTCCGTGGCCGGGCATGAGCACCTCCTACAAAAACTCATGTGTGACTATGCGGGCGAAGTTGTGCAACTCCATGGCCATGTATGTGCGACTGTACCAACGAGAGTGTGCAACTCCGCGGCCATGCATGAGCACCTCCCACGGTAATTCATGTGTGACTATGCGGACGAGATTGTGCAACTCTATGTCCATACATGTGCGACTGCGCCGACGAGAGTGTGCAACTCCACAACCATGCATGAGCACCTCCCACGACAATTTATGTGCAACTATGCGAACGAGATTGTACAACTTTATGGCCATACATGTGCGACTATACCAACGAGAGTGTGCAACTTCGCGGCTGGGCGAGAGCACCTCCCCCGGCAAATCATGTGCGACTATTCGGACGAGATTGTGCAACTCTATGGCCATGCATGCGCAACTATGCCGATGAGAGTGTGCAACTCCGCGGCCGGGCATGAGCACCTCCCACAACAACTCATGTGCGACTATGCGGACGAGATTGTGCAACTCTATGGCCATGCATGTGACTGTGCCGACAAGAATGTGCAACGCCGCAGTCATGCATGAGCACCTCCAACGACAATTTATGTGCGACTATGCGTACGAGATTGTGCAACTCTATGTCCATGCATGTCCGACTGTGCCGACGAGAGTGTGCAACCCCGCGACCCTGCTTGAGCACCTCCCACGACAATTCATATGCGATTATGCGGACAAGATTGTGCAACTCGGTGTCCATGCGTGTGTGGCTATGCCGGCGAGAGTGTGCAACTCCGCGGACGGCGTGAGAACCTCCCACAACAATTCAAGTGTGATTATGCGGATGAGATTGTGCAACTCTGTGGCCATGCATATACGACTGTGCCGACAAAAGTGTGCAACTCCGCGGCCATGTGTGAGCACCTCCCCCGATAATTCATGTGCGACTATGCGAACGAGATTGTGCAACCCTGTGTCCATGTGTGTGTGGCTATACCGGCGAGAGTGTGCAAGTCCGCGGCCGGGCGTGAGAACCTCCCACGATAATTCATGTGCGACTATACGGACCAGATTGTGCAACTCTGTTGCCATGCATGTGCCACTGCGCCGATAAAAGTGTGCAACTTCGCAGCAGGGCGTGAGAACCTTCCACGACAATTCATGTACGACTATGCGGACCAGATTATGCAACTCTGTGGCCATATATGTGTCAACTATGACTACTATGTGTGCAACTACAACTACTGTGGATGTCAACAAAAAATAGCAAACAACATATCAACTTACACCCAGATCCCAATTCTCCTTCAACGATCGTATTCGACAAAGAATGACTATATGTGCAACTAGAACCACTAGATGCCAACAACAAATAATCGACGTGTGCATAACTTAACCAACTGAGAATGATTATGTGTGCAACCAAAACACTATAGATGCCAACAAAAACTGATGCCCGTGTGTGCGTCGACGGGATGCCCTATATGCGTTGTTAAGCATGGCTCTTCTTTTGCTCATACATTTTTTACTGTTCGCTGGCCTTGTTACTTTGAGACGGACTGCTCTTTCAACAGCCGATTTATCTGTCAGCCCTGCAGCTAGGTCTATTCATCATCCTGCAAAAGCTATGGCTACAAAGGTAATCTGTGGATTTGATCGACGGCCGGAGCTGGAGATTGATCCCAGCTTTGCTTATGCAACCGCATGAATTCGGTCACATCAGTTCAACGTATTCAGTTCGACTTTCACCACCGTAGGAAAATGTTCAGTGTACTTGGCTGTCTGTACATAAGCAAACAAATCTTCTACTCAGTCATGAATTTGTCTCCTCCTTCCTTCATGTAAAACAAGAGGAGCAGAGTTACAACATCAAAAAGGAGTGCGCTCATGCAGATTGAATCGAACAAGAAAACAACAGGCACAACACAGAGCTAACCGTCGTTGTCCCTGAATCAAACAAAGCCCATCGCTCTGCGCTGAAGGGATGCCGTGGTGGACTGGGCTAGTTGTGGTGCGACAAGGACCTCGGGGAAAAGCCACACAGGGCGGTACTCCCCTCCGCCGATGCGCCGGTGAAGCGTGGTGGCCGGCTAGTTCGGGCTCCTGGTGGCCGGCTGCTGGGGGGCTTCTGGTGGCCGGCGTCGAGGGAAAGGCCACAGAACTCCCTTGGATCCAGATCGGTGGGGGGAGAGAGAATAGAGAGACGCGGGTCGGGAGAGAAGTCGTGTGTAGGGTGGGTGGGGTGTGCTGCGACCTTGTCGAGAGAAAGAGAGAGGCTGTCGGTGGGGTGTGCTGGGACCTCGTCGGATAGCGCGTGGGCTGCGGGATCGTGTGGCCACGAGCAGGCCGCTCGGGATAATCAAAAAGTGCGCGTGCACTTTTGAGGTTTTAGGATCACAAAATGCTATCTTTTGTTAACCAAAAACAGTTTTAATCTCTAGCACCGTGCGTTGCATGCTGTGTGTGTGCCGTGCGTGTGGCCGGATGGGCTGTGGCCGGCCCTTGTTAGTACCAGGTTTAGCTAGTAGTATTATTTTAGTGCTAAGATTAGTCTAGTGGTGGATGACATGTAGGACCCCCCTCTTTAAATAAGTTAGACTTATTTATTTGTTTAGGTAAATAGTCTATGACATGTGGGCCACACATGTCCTTTTGACTAGTCAAATTGACTTGGTCAATTCGAATTAAAAATAAATAACAAAATCTAGAAAATCTTTTAAAACTTTGAAAATTCATAGAAAATAAACCGTAACTTGGATGAAAAAGTGTTATACATGAAAGTTGCTCAGAACGATGAGACGAACCCGGATACGCACTGTGGGGGTTTTTCCCTACAGTTCCCAGTCAAAAAAAAACCCGGATACGCAGCCCGTTCATCCGCCACGCATCCCTAGCATAGTGAACACGCAACTTTCCCCCTCCGGTTCATCTGCCCGAAAACCCGAAACACCGGGAATACTTTCCCGAATGTTTCCCCCCTTCGTCGATATCACCTATCCCTATGTTAGGTCACCCCTAACACAACGTATTGCCGTGTCTTGCTTTGTGTTACATTTGATTGCTCTGTTATTTATTGTGTTCCCCCTCCATTACTTCTTTCCGGTAGACTTCGAGGCTGCTGTCGATGTCCGTGTGTTCGACTACATTAAAGATGACCCCTCCTTGGCAGAGCAACCAGGAAAGCCCCCCCCCCCCTTGATCACCAGATATCGCCTACTCCCCTCTATACTGCTTGCATTAGAGTAGTGTAGCATGTTACTGCTTTCAGTTAATCATATACTGCTGCATAGCCTGTCCTTGCTACTACTGTTGTTACCATTACCTGCTATCCTACTGCTTAGTATAGGATGCTAGTGTTCCATCAGTGGCCCTACACTCTGGTCCGTCTGCCATGCTATACTACTAGGCCGTGATCACTTCGGGAGGTGATCACGGGCATATACTATATACTTTACACGGTTACATTACCTGTGGTACTGTTCGGAGTTGGGGGCTGAAGGGGCAGGTAGCTCCATCCCGGTAGAGGTGGGCCTGGGTTCCCGACGGCCCCCGACTGTTACTTTGAGGCGGAGCGACAGGGCACGGTTGAGACCACCTAGGAGAGAGGTGGGCCTGGCCCTGGTCGGCGTTCGTGGATACTTAACATGTTTAACGAGATCTTGGTATTTGATCTGAGTCTGGCTACTGGCCTATATGCACTAACCATCTACGCGGGGACAGTTATGGGTACTCGACGTCGTGGTATCAGCCGAAGCCTTCGTGACGTCAGCGACTGAGCGGCGCGCGCCGGATTGGACTGGAACGCCTGCTAGGCTAGGTCTGCTTCCGGCCGCGTTCGCAACGTGCAGGTGTGCAAAGGGCGATGGGCCCAGACCACTGCGCCATAGGATTTAGACCGGCGTGCTGACCTCTCTGTTGTGCCTAGGTAGGGCTGCGACGTGTTGATCTTCCGAGGCCGGACATGACCCAGAAAAGTGTGTCCGGCCAAATGGGATCGAGCGTGTTGGGAAATGTGGTGCACCCCTGCGGGGAAGTTAATCTATTCGAATAGCCGTGATCTTCGGTAACAGGACGACTTGGAGTTGTACCTTGACCTTATGACAACTAGAACCGGATACTCAATAAAACACACCCTTTCAAGTGCCAGATACAACCGGTGATCGCTCTCTCACAGGGCGACGAGGGGAGGATCATTGGTTAGGATTATGCTACACGATGCTACTTGGTGAACTTACCATCTACTATCTTCTCCTGCTGCAAGATGGAGGTTACTAGAAGCGTAGTCTTCGACAAGACTAGCTATCCCCCTCTTATTCCGGCATTCTGCAGTTCAGTCCACATATGATACCCTTATTCCATTTGATACCAATGCATACATATGTAGTGTAGCTCCTTGCTTGTGAGTACTTTGGATGAGTACTCACGGTTGCTTTGCTCCCTCTTTTCCTCCTCTCTATACCCGATTGCTGCGACCAGGCGTTGGAGCCCATGAGCCAGACGCCACCGTCGACGACTACTACTACTCGGGAGGTGCCTACTACTACGTGCAGCCCGCTGACGACGACCAGGAGTAGTTTAGGAGGATCCCAGGCAGGAGGCCTGCACCTCTTTCGATCTGTATCCCAGTTTGTGCTAGCCTTCTTAAGGCAAACTTGTTTAACTTATGTCTGTACTCAGATATTGTTGCTTCCGCTGACTCGTCTATGATCGAGCTCTTGTATTCGAGCCCTCGAGGCCCCTGACTTGTAATATGATGCTTGTATGACTTATTTTATTTGTAGAGTTGTGTTGTGATATCTTCCCGTGAGTCCCTGATCTTGATCGTACACATTTGCGTGTATGATTAGTGTACGATCAAATCGGGGGGCGTCACAAGTTGGTATCAGAGCCGACTGCCTGTAGGAATCCCCCTTCCACACTCCTTGGCCGAAGTCGAGTCTAGACATTACAAAACCTTTTACTAACATGGCTGTGTGCCTTACGGGCCCACGTCGCCATCTGGGTGGTATTAGGATCTTTTATTCCTCGTCTATACTCTAGGACTCTGATCTCTCTTCTATTCGGGTTAAATGATTTTGCTAAAATCTAACTTTAGGTTCTCGAAAATACTTCCTCTCGGAGAGCCCCATTTAGGCCAGATGATCGCCTGCTGCACCAGAAGATTTCGTAGTTACTCTCTGCTACTCTTTCGAGACTTTGTGCCCATCGCCTTTGCAAATTCCCTACCAGTGTTATATCATTATGGATAACTATATCCACTTGCCCTTTCAAATCCCATTGATCTTGTTATTACAAGATACACCGAAAATTCTCTGTATTGTTCCGAGGATATTTTGTGCCTACTGCCTTGCAGTTCCTTGCCACCTGAATACCCCTATGGATAATATCTCGCCCTTATTGAGTATCCGCTCATCCCCAGTTGTTCATGTGTTTCACAATGGTCATCAAAATACTATTCGATCCTCCAAAAATCCTTAGTAGCTTATTGCTCTGCAATACTTGTCTGCTTGCATGATGGATGCTTTCCATATGTCTCGCAATATTCGTTAGTATCCTTAGGCACCGTCATTTTGATCCCTTTGATTCAACATGAGTGCGAATGCACGCAATCATCAGTTGATCCTTTTAAATTATCTTTCTGGCTCAGACGTCATTTTAAACATGAGCTGGTTCTCAGCAAATCCAATTGCCATCGATTGTACCCCTAAGGCTATTCAACTTATCCATCCCCAATCAGAACATTGCTTCTGATCCCTTGATTTGAAAATCATAATTCCTTTGCATTTGAGCTCTGGATTAGTCAGTTGTTTGCATAATCCAATGCCTTTGCATTGTTACTTCCTCTGGTTGTGTGCCGATGCTCACGTCAGCTCTGTTATGGACCGGCAGATCCTTTAATGGATTTTATCCGACAGCGTCCTTCATATTCAATAACCTTATGAGCCTTCCCTCGGATACATAATGCCTTTGGTAAATGGTATCATCTACTTTCTCAACCTTGCTCTACTTTTCGAGCTTGTGATATTTACTCTTGAAACTTGTGGTATATGTTTCTAAGAAGCCCCTATGGGTTGAACATATGCCTTCTCTAAACTTTGTGAACTCGAAAGTTTTCACGAGTCATACACTTCTGGTATTTTTCCAGATAAAATTTCAACACTACAACTTCTTCGAAAGTGAGAAGTGAATGAAAGGTTATGCATTGGAGAAGTGGGAGTCGACCTTGAACTTTGTGTTCATGCCCATGGACACGATGTAGATCTTATCATTAAAGCTTCTCTTAAATTAAATTATTCCTTTGATATAAGTTCATCTTATATCCGGGATCTGGCCTTTTGCAATCGTGGTTCCGACCATGTTCTCCTTTAAATACCATTTCGCGTGCAAGTTTAAGCGCTTGTCTTCTGTAGAGCAATACCCCAGTCTAACCTCTACTTTGGTCTGTCATCGAGTATTACCCCCTCTGGTATCTCGAGATTATCACGGAACTGCATAACTTCTTATGAGTTCTTCTTCAGGTATTATTTGACTTTCGCTGCATCATCATTTGACTTGATGTCATCACCGACCGATTACATCTTCATGAAATCTCTCGACAAATGTGTCGTGGTCATCAGCAATATCCTGAGCTCTTCCAAGATATATATCGAATTCATGATGAGAAATACCATCCTTGCCCTTGATGATTTGTTTTATCATCTACCACTTTATTGCCTTCCGTTCGACACAAACTTGTTTGTGTTTTGTGTTATACCTTGAGTTCCTTGCTACCCAGCATTGTTCTTCTTTACCTTGGACATTACCACCTTTTATGTCAAGAATGTTGTGGGAATTTCACCACCTCTTATGCATTCTTGGTACAAGTGATACTTCTTGCCATATCCGTTCATTCTTAGACTATTAATTATTGAATCACCATTCTGACATTGGTCGTGCAACCCAACCCATAATTTGTGCGCACCTTTCAACCAATGTTTAATTCTGTATGCTTTCCTCAAGCATACATCATTATATCACTTGATCTGACAATTGTTATCTCCTTGTTCACATACTTGTGGAATCCCATCTTTTTGGAAATCTCGATGAGTTGTCGCTGAGTCCATCAGCCACATCCTCATGCTCTCCTTGGTTTAATGATGAACTCTTGTTGCGGAAATCTCTTTCATAGTTCAATTCCCGAGAATCTTACATTGTCATCTCGTCAAATTTGTGTTACACCTTTTCTTCTCAGACATCCTAAGTCTGAGGTATCCTGGCCCCAATCAGATCTGAATCTCGGTCCGATATGATGGTTGGAACATATTTCCAAGAGTTATAGCATTGGTCTTTATATGATCCGATAAGGTGATGTCATGCCTATTACAACTGGCCGGAGGACCTATTGTTATAGATTCCTTTTCTGCAAGGTTATCCATTCTTCCATGAGGAAATTGTAAGACTTATTCTACAAGTTGTTCCTTATGGATCCTTCGTGTATCCAAAGTCTGATCCCGATCCAGTGACCATGTCAACGCTATCTCAAAGCATGTCTATGGTACTCCAATTTTCAACAAAGAACATTTGAAGCCCAATGCTAAATGTTTCTTGCTCAATTATCCAAACACCATTGTATGGGTGATCTCATGAAATTTCTCTCACCTTAACTAAAGAGTTTTCTACATTATATCCTGTCATGGATATCATGCTCTGCTTGTCCTTGGGAAGGATATACCCTTGAAATACGTGTTTAAACACATTTTCCTTTCCATTGGTTTATTTAAACCTTCTTGTGATCTATAATATATAAGCAGTAATATATCCCTGCTTATGTAAACACCTCGTTGTACCACTCTGTCAGTAAGACCCTGTTACTATTGTTGATGACATTCTGGTAACCACCGATGGATGAGAACTTTGCCTAATGGTCCGCCTCGTTCAACGAGCGGGAAAATGGTTCTCTTCGTCCCTCGCCCTTGGTACCGTCGTTGTTGCCTACATAATCGACAGGCTATCCTCTGACATGCCTTGCTTTCATGACCATGCAAGATGTCACCACTCCTCCTACTTTTAACCCACATAGTGGGCCCATAACCCACAGGTCCCGGGACGGAAACCTGACTCTCCTGTACCCCCTACTCCCAAAGTTATTCCTTCCGCGTGAACTCATATGTAATTCACGAGCCACCTTCCAATGAGATCATCAATTCTGGCATCGGACACAATAATTGTTCCGTTGCTTTGAGACCCTTTCACCTTCTGACTAGGCATTGAATGATTGCCTGGTTGCTTGAAACTTCTTATTGTACCTTCGAACTTTACTCTGGATGTGTTTTATTTGTTCAACTCGAGAGGTACTCATATGCCCATTCATGGGTTAATCCCAGACTATTACCCTTATAGCATTCTGTCGTTGCCGATCTGCCACGTTACCTATTCGTAAGTACGATGAAGATCTCGAAGAAAGGATGCCTACTTCATCATGATGACCTGAAGCAGAGAAATGAAGACATCAACGTAGTGGATCGACCGCTTCGAGAAGAGCAACCAAGATCGAGAAAACTCGTTAGAATTTTGTAACCAAATTCCCCTCACTTCCCCTCTTAAATCTCGGGACGAGATTTCTTGTAGTGGAGGAGAATTGTGACGCCCGGATAATTAAGCTACAGCGATCCCCTCCTAATGCTTCCATGTCATCGCAGTTAATTTGCTAATCCTCACTTTGATCCAAACCCGATTCAAATTTAAATTTAAATTCCAAGTGAAATTATTATTTCTTCTAACGGTAAAAAAAATGTTCATTGGACTGCAAATATTCGCTAAGGAATTATCATGTAGAAACCAACGTTATTAGGAACTCGAAAAATGCCTCTAGCTATTTTTGAATTGACCCAACAGCACCTACCCATCACCTTTAAATTCAAAACAAAATCAAATGAATTCAAATAGAACCCAAACTTATTTTTGTGCCACTCTTACCTATTGTGTTAGATTTATGTGCAAAGTTTCGTTCAAAGCAAAAAAATCATTTGGTGGCCCAACTTGATGCAAAACAGTAGCAGAAAATACAAAATAGCTAAGAGTATTGAGAAAACTAAAGTCAATGTGCACTTTGGCCCAACACCCCACACTGAAGCCCAGCCCACCTCCATTTTCCTCTACCTCCAGCTACAGGGAAGCAGGGAGTGCGTGGAGGGCATCCATGGCGCCTTGGCACATGCCGGCCATCCCACGGCTCCCCCGATGGTTAAGACAGCGTTGCCCCCTCCCCTGAAAACCTAGCCCCCATTCCTCCCTCCCCTCACTCGTCCCCTTTATTTTCCTTTAACACCCGACGCGGTCGTCGACTCACCATCGCCATTGACGCGGCCACCGTGCACCTCAAGCCACCCGGAGATGCCCAGGAACTTCACCACCATCGCCTGCTTCGTCTTTGTCATGGGATTGGACCAGGAAGGCCCCGTACGCTTGCCATCGCTGTCGTCTTCAACGCGTACATCACCGTCCGCCGCCGTCGATTGCCTCATCTCCAGTCCATCCCTGGCCACCTCGAGCTCACGTCGGACACCGCAGTGAGCCCCTCCCCCGATTCTCATGCTTTTCCCCCTCGATCCGTCGCCGTATCGTCATCCCCGCGAGTCCGACCCCCATGGCCGAAGCTTCGGGTCCGTGTGCGCTCGCCTGCGCATGGCTGCGTTCGCGTGCGCCCCTGCTTGCCAGCCCGGGCCCTGGCCGTGCCCCGCGCCCGCCCGCGCGTGCGCCTGCCGCGCCATGGCCACACGCGCCCGTGGTCCCTGCTGCTGCCCCGTTGCTCACCGCAGCCCTACGCCGGTCGCGTCCGCCACGTCCAGCCAGCGCCCGCGCGGTCTCGCGCTCGCCTGCTCGTGCGTGGCCACGCCCGCGCCCTTCCGCCTGCAGTCTCTGCCGCCACATGCGCACCCGCTTGCCCATGCTACCGCGCCAGCGCCTCGCTCGCCCGCGTGCCTAGCCGTAGCCCACCTGCTGCATCGCTGCCCCGAGCCCCATTGCTTGCTGTAACGCTGCTGCTACTAGTGTAGCGCTGCTACAGTAACATTCAGTTACTGTAGCAGCAGCTAGCTTTTCTAAAACTGCACTGGTTAGCCCCCTAGACAGCCTCAAAACAGGATCTAAACAAACTCAACATAGCTAAAATAAATAAGTGCGGGTAGTATACTTGACAAACTCCATTTTATCCCACTAGACCAAATTCATTTGATGCATGTATTAAATACTATGAAAATCACAAAATGCTATATTTTGTTAACAGAAAACAATTTTAATCTGTAGCACCGTGCGTTGCATGCTGTGTGTGTGCCGTGCGTGTGGCCGGATGGGCTGTGGCCGGCCCTTGTTAGTACCAGGTTTAGCTAGTAGTATTATTTTAGTGCTAAGATTAGTGTAGTGGTAGATGACATGTAGGACCCCCCTCTTTAAATAAGTTAGACTTATTTATTTGTTTAGGTAAATAGTCTATGACATGTGGGCCACACATGTCCTTTTGACTAGTCAAATTGACTTGGTCAATTGGAATTAAAAATAAATAAGAAAATCTAGAAAATCTTTTAAAACTTTGAAAATTCGTAGAAAATAAACCGTAACTCGGATGAAAAAGTGTTATACATGAAAGTTGCTCAGAACGACGAGACGAACCCGGATACGCAGCCCGTTCGTCCGCCACGCATCCCTAGCATAGTGAACATGCAACTTTCCTCCTCCGGTTCATCTGCCCTAAAACCCGAAACACCGGGAATACTTTCCCGAATGTTTCCCCCCTTCGTCGGTATCACCTATCTATATGTTAGGTCACCCCTAACACAACGTATTGCCGCGTCTTGCTTTGTGTTACATTTGATTGCTCTGTTATTTATTGTGTTCCCCCTCCATTACTTCTTTCCGGTAGACTTCGAGGCTGCTGTCGATGTCCGTGTGTTCGACCACATTAAAGATGACCCCTCCTTGCCAGAGAAACCAGGCAAGCCCCCCCTTGATCACCAGATATCGCCTACTCCCCTCTATACTGCTTGCATTAGAGTAGTGTAGCATGTTACTGCTTTCAGTTAATCCTATACTGCTGCATAGCCTGTCCTTGCTACTACTATTGTTACCATTACCTGCTATCCTACTGCTTAGTATAGGATGCTAGTGTTCCATCAGTGGCCCTACACTCTGGTCCGTCTGCCATGCTATACTACTGGGCCATGATCACTTCGGGAGGTGATCACGGGCATATACTATATACTTTACACGGTTACATTACCTGTGGTACAGTTCGGAGTTGGGGGCTGAAGGGGCAGGTGGCTCCATCCCAGTAGAGGTGGGCCTGGGTTCCCGACGGCCCCCGACTGTTACTTTGAGGCAGAGCGACAGGGCAGGTTGAGACCACCTAGGAGAGAGGTGGGCCTGGCCCAGGTCGGCGTTCACGGATACTTAACACATTTAACGAGATCTTGGTATTTGATCTGAGTCTGGCTACTGGCCTATATGCACTAACCATCTACGCGGGGACAGTTATGGGCACTCGACGTCATGGTATCAGCCGAGGCCTTCGTGACGTCAGCGAGTGAGAGGCGCGCGCCGGATTGGACTGGAACGCCTGCTAGGCTAGGTCTGCTTCCGGCCGCGTTCGCAACATGCAGGTGTGCAAAGGGCGATGGGCCCAGACCCCTGCGCCATAGGATTTAGACCGGCGTGGTGACCTCTCTTTTGTGCCTAGTTAGGGCTGCGACGTGTTGATCTTCCGAGGCCGGACATGACCCAGAAAAGTGTGTCTGGCCAAATGGGATCGAGCGTGTTGGGAAATGTGGTGCACCCCTGCAGGGAAGTTAATCTATTCGAATAGCCATGATCTTCGGTAACAGGACGACTTGGAGTTGTACCTTGACCTTATGACAACTAGAACCGGATACTCAATAAAACACACCCTTCCAAGTGCCAGATACAACCGGTGATCGCTCTCTCACAAGGCGACGAGGGGAGGATCATCGGTTAGGATTATGCTACACGATGCTACTTGGTGAACTTACCATCTACTCTCTTCTCCTGCTGCAAGATGGAGGTTACCAGAAGCGTAGTCTTTGATAGGACTAGCTATCCCCCTCTTATTCCAGCATTCTGCAGTTCAGTCCACATATGATACCCTTATTCCATTTGATACCAATGCATACATATGTAGTGTAGCTCCTTGCTTGCGAGTACTTTGGATGAGTACTCACGGTTGCTTTGCTCCCTCTTTTCCTCCTCTCTATACCCGATTGCTGCGACCAGACGTTGGAGCCCAGGAGCCAGACGCCACCGTCGACGACTACTACTACTCGGGAGGTGCCTACTACTACGTGCAGCTCGCTGACGACGACCAGGAGTAGTTTAGGAGGATCCCAGGCAGGAGGCCTGCGCCTCTTTCGATCTGTATCCCAGTTTGTGCTAGCCTTCTTAAGGCAAACTTGTTTAACTTATGTCTGTACTCAGATATTGTTGCTTCCGCTGACTCGTCTATGATCGAGCTCTTGTATTCAAGCCCTTGAGGCCCCTGGCTTGTAATATGATGCTTGTATGACTTATTTTATTTGTAGAGTTGTGTTGTGATATCTTCCCGTGAGTCCCTGATCTTGATCGTACAAGTTTGTGTGTATGATTAGTGTACGGTCAAATCAGGGGGCGTCACAGCACTGGTATGTAATTTAGCACATGTAACCTGTTCACTGCCAGAAGTACGGCCCTACAGGTGCAAGCAGAATAACGTGTCTCATGAAAAACTGAATGATGCCCTGAAGAATTTCAAAGGTGCGGTGCTTATGCTAAGAAAGTGAACGTAGGCGCCAGTCATTGGATAATAGTACCTGATTCTCAGTGGCATATGGGTATTGTTGGCATACTTGATAGCTAAGGATCGTCGATGGTGCTCGTGTTGCGTTTGAGTTTGGGCCGGCTGTCGCTGTCGCTGAAGCGGCTCCGGTGCTATGGTTGCGGCGCCTGTCGACATGCAAGAAAGATCATCTATGGTAAGTGAACAGTTGCACGAAAAAGAGAAAAACCGAAGGATTACAGATCGAATAACCTGATGAGGCTGCGACATCGGTAAAGCAGGGCTGGTGGAGTTGAATATGGCATCCGTGGAGCGGGTCCGGTGCAGTGGACAAAGGCTTCAGCGGGCGCGTTGTATAGTGCTTTAGGTGAGGCGGATCTGTTGCGGCGGACGAGGGCTTGTATGAAGGGCCAGGGAAGGGACGGACGAGGGAGTCAGTGAAGGGCCTACACTATGGTGGACGAGGGCGCCGGTTAAGCAGATCCGGTGCGGTGGACCGTGATGGCGGTCAGGGAGATCTGGAGCGGTGTACAAGCCAGTCACTGAAGCAGCTCCGGTGAAGTGGTGAGTTGGCAATTGGGGGTTCCAAGGTGCGGAAGGTAGATCCGTCGGGGTGTGAGGTCCACCGCTGCGGCGGAGGACTAGATTCGGCAGGTTGCCTTGGTTGGGGGGGGTCGGGGAGGGGAAGGGGAGGGGAAGGGGACGGGCTCCGAGGAAGAATGTTGGGGGCAAAGAGGGGAAAACAATGGAGTTACCAAAGCAGCCCTTTTCCGTCCATGTGGCAGGGGTAAAACAGGAATATCGCAGGGCTAAACTTTCGAGCGTGAGATATTTTGATGTGAGCGGGAAGTTTGAAAGCTTTTGGCGCCTGAAATTATATTCTGCTCTTGTACGACCGACTATGATATCATGGCCGAGAATTTGTTTGTTTTGCACGCAAAAAAGTGCAAGTTTTGAAAATCAATGTCTCCAACTTGAAATTTAGATTGTCCATTCAATTCAAATATGGATCATTGAGCTACTACAAGCAAATACCATCATATGGTCCAATTCAAATGAAATTCCAAATGTGTTTATCCTAAATATGATGACAAAACAAAAAATGTGTATGTGTATGAATAAAGTAGATGATTATAAAGTTTGAACAAGCCCGTATGTGTATATCTCTAGGTTTGATATATGAATTTCAAATCACGAAATCCCGGCTTAAAAAGGTACCTCCGTTTAATTGAATTACAAAAGCTAATGATGGAGTCGAATTCCAAAATTCCAATCTTAGGTTTGTAATTCTGGTACATCAAAGTATATCATGCATGTTCAAAAGTATCATTATCTCATAATCCAAACTATGAAACAAATTGATCAACCTTGAGTGCACACACTATTGACCATGTATATCTCAGTTACGCTAAAATCCCTCAAATATAGACACCTCACTCTTTATCTGAAGCAACCCCCCCTCGTCGCGCCCCACACACACACACACAGAGAAGTCGTTCTCTCCCCCAAACACCAACACACGAGCACATTAACACCCCTCTGTCTTCTAAAGTCCGGACCCCAATATAGGTCTCTATCACTTTATCTCTTGGGCATGCACACATCTCTTCCCTCACTCTCTAGCTAGGTCTCCCGGCATCTCTCTTTCCCAAGCACACGCACTATGTAGAGTGTATCTTTCCCATACACACTAAACGTCGCCCCAAACGTCTATCTCCCTAGTTATGTGGTTCTCGCACACTCACCTCACACACCACCCCCACTGCAAAACAAGCACACTTTGTCTCCTTGTGCACCACTCTCCTCTTTCTATCTCTCCCACATGCGGACCCGCCCTTGCTCCTCCCTGTATACATATATGTCGTGACTCTTTCCAAAGCTCCCTAATGTATCATCGTTCTCGATCTCGCACATTGTTCTCTACACCATCTATTCTAGATCTCTCATGAAGTCCCTATCACACACACGATGACTCGCTTCCCTTGCGTCTCCGTACATAGGCCAATTTCAAAAAACATCAACATTGTCTCCCTATCTATACGCCATTTATGGACACAAACGACCCCTCTCTCACCCCTCTCTTCCTCTCTCTCTCTCCGTCGCTAGCTCTCTCTCTCTCTCTCTCTCTCTCGCTCGCTCTCACACCCCTCTCCCACACACAATCGATGTCTCTTCCAAATAGTCTGCTCCCCCGCCCGCACCCATGCTATCCCGCTACTACACATGTCACACCATTCCCCCTTCCCTTATACGAGGTTTACATCATTAGTGGTCTCTCTACTCCACATACACACACTCCCTCTCTGTAACGCCCCAGATATACTTTTCATATTTGTACCCAACTCTTGCCGTTTCCGGCGTTTACTTATATTTATTTCTCGGGTTCGGGTCTTTGCCTTCGTGTGTTGTTCTCGTTTTTCGTGCATCGCATATCATGTCATCACTTGCATTGCATTTGCATACATGTTCATCTCATGCATTCGAGCATTTTCCCCGTTGTCCGTTTTGCATTCCGGCGCTTCGTTCTCCTCCGGTGGCCATTTCTACCTTTCTTTCGTGTGTGGGGATTAAACATTTCCGGATTGGACCGAGACTTGTCATGCGGCCTTGGTTTACTACCGGTAGACCGCCTGTCAAGTTTCGGGTCATTTGGACTTCGTTTGATACTCCAACGGTTAACCGAGGGACCGAAAAATCCTCGTGTGTGTTGCAGCCCAACACCCCTCAAATTTGGTCCAAAACCCACCAAACTCTGCTCCATGTCCTAGAGCGTTCGATCACAATCGCGTGGGCGAAAACCGCACCTCATTTGGACTCCCCTAACTTCACTTATGCCTGTTTATACACCCCTCCATTCGGATCTCACATTTCTCCCCGTCCTCCTAAAAAAAAGAGATCGACCCCCGCCACCGACGGACGTGTCCGGATCGGACCGGACACCGTCCGCCGCCGACCCCCGCCAGTCGCTGCGCGCCACGTGTCCCTCGCCGCCGCCGCCGCCGTCCCGGCCCGGGAGGCCCAGGAGGGGCCCCCGCGAGCCCGCGCCCCCGCGCCTCTTCCTCCTCTCGGGCGCCGCCGCCTCCCCGACCTCCGGCGACCGGCGCCGTCGCCGCCACCGCACCGGCCGCCGCCGCGCCGGGCCCCGCCGCCCGTCCGCTCCACGCCGCGCGCCCGCGCCTCCGTGGCCGCGCCCTCGCCCGCGGCCGGCCCCGCCGGCCACCTCGCCGCCCCAGCGCCGCTCCTCCTCCGCCCCTCGACGTCGGCCACCGCCTCCCCCACGCCGGCGGCCTCGGATCCGGCGCCGACGAACCTCGTCGCGCGCGCCCAGCTACAGTGCCCGATCCGGCTACAGTAAACCCTAGATCTAGGGTTGACTTTCCCTCTCCCCCTTATTTTTTTTCTATCTTTGACTGCTCGTATCTCCGCAACCGTAGCTCCGATTTGGGCATATAATATATCAAAATCTTCGTCTCGACATGTACATCATTTCATTCCATTGCATCATTTGCATTTGAGTTCATCTTGATGCCCAAAATGCTGTTAGAAGGAGGCTTCATGAGTTAAATTGCAGATCCGTTAGTTCATCATGCACTTTTGTCATTTTTGCCATGTTTAATTCGTGCATGATATGCATGTGCCCCTTTGGGATGAATTGTTAAGCATTTTGTCTTCTTTCCAGAGGTGTCACCCATGCATTTTTAGGATGTGTGTTGTCTTGTGCAAGCTTGCGAAGAGAGGTACCTGAGATTGCTGATTCCAGGGACAGTGATTTTCACTAAGTCTGGGATATTTTAGATCATGATGCTATATGTCCAGCTTGTTTCCTAGTGATCCGTGCCTCTTTTGAGGATGATCAGTAAGGGAGTTTTGATATTTATGTTATGCTCTATCCATCCATGTCTTTGTTTTCATATGTGGAGTGCTCTAGGTTGACTCAATCGAGCTCAACTTTTGCTTCGTTGTTAATCTGGGCAGATCGTCAACTTGTTTGCGATTTTGCCGATGCTACCGTTAGTGTTCCATGCATTCTATGCCTTTGTTCTTGCCATGTGTAGCTAGAATATTGTGCCTTCTTGCTGGTTATATGCTTTCCTTGCCATGACTTGCACCATAGTGAGTGCATCGAGCTCGTTTACATGCCTTCGCGAGTTAAATTTCTGCATGTCTCAGTTTTCACTAAGTCTGAAAACTGATTGTGTTCGACCTATGTTCGTGAGCTCGGTAGAGTATTTTTTGAACCCTTTTGGCCCCAGGTCACTTTGGGTGTTTTGTTAAGCTTGTTGAGTAGCTCCATGCCATATTCTTACTTGTCATGTTCAGGTCATTTATCATGTTGTTTTGCTGCTCCGAAGAGGGCTTCGTGATCTGAAATTTCAGGCTAGTGTTAATTTCACTAAGTCTGGAATCTGTTTTGCATATTCATTTTTTCCATGCTTGTTTGAACCTCTTAATGGATGAATTTGCCTATGTCTCAGTGCTAGTGTTTTGTTAAGTATCTTGTGTACATCACTGCCATATATTTGTTTTTCATGTTTGGTGGCTGTAGAATGTTCATTTCGTTGCATTTAGATGCCTACTTGCTGTAAATCGCAGACCGGTGTCATATCTTAAAACGCTTGCCATTTCCAAACCGTAACTCCGATTCCAATGATCTTTATATCGTTTTCAAGAGATTTCATCCCCTCTATCCAGTGGCACCCTTGGAATTCCACGTTGAGGCCAGGTTCATGCATTTCCTGTCATATCTTGCATTTTGCATCCCGCATCGCATCCCGCATAGCATATCATCATTTCATCATATTGCTTGGTCTTGCACGTGGTTGATTGTATCCTTGTTGCTTTTTTGTCTTGTTGGGTAGAGCCGGGAGACGAGTTCGCTAACGAGGAGCCTGTTGAGTTTGCTTGTGAGGATCCAGTTGACTCTAACAACTGTGCAGGCAAGATGATCATACCCTCGAAATCACTACTATCTTTGCTATGCTAGTTTGCTCGCTCTTGCTATGCCAATGCTACGATGCCTACCTTTTGCTTGTCAGCCTCCCAATTGCCATGTTGAACCTCTAACCCACCATGTCCTAGCAAACCGTTGATTGGCTATGTTACCGCTTTGCTCAGCCCCTCTTATAGCGTTGCTAGTTGCAGGTGAAGTTTGAAGGCCGTTCCTTGTTGGAACATTTATTTACTTGTTGGGATATCATTATATTGCCATGTTATCTTAATGCATCTATATACTTGGTAAAGGGTGGAAGGCTCGGCCTCTCGCCTAGTGTTTTGTTCCACTCTTGCCGCCCTAGTTTCCGTCATATCGGTGTTATGTTCCCGGTTTTTGCGTTCCTTACGGGGTTGGGTTATAATGGGAACCCCTTGATATTTCGCCTCGATTAAAGCTTTTCCAGCAATGCCTAACATTAGTTTTACCATTTGCCACCTAGCCTTTTTTTCCCTTGGGTTCTGCAGACTCAAGGGTCATCTTATTTTAACCCCCCCGGGCCAGTGCTCCTCTGAGTGTTGGTCCAAACTAGAGCACCGTGCGGGGCCGTCCCTCGGCAACTTGGGTTACGTTGGCTCCCGTACGCTTAGCTTATCCGTTGCACCCTGAGAACGAGATATGTGCAGCTCCTATCGGGATTTGTCGGCACAGCGGGTGGTGTTGCTGGTCTTGTTTTAACCTGTCGAAGTGTCTTGAGTTACCGAGATACCGAGTCTGATCGGAACGTCTTGGGAGGAGGTCTATTCCTTCGTTGACCGTGAGAGCTTGTCATGGGCTAAGTTGGGACCCCCCTGCAGGGATTGAACTTTCGAAAGCCGTGCCCGCGGTTATGGGCAGATGGGAATTTGTTAATGTCCGGTTGTAGATAACGTAAACCTTAATTAATTAAAATGAACCAACTGAGTGTGTGACCGTGATGGCCTCTTTTCGGCGGAGTCCAGGAAGTGGACACGGTGTTGGAGTAATGCTTGCGCAGGTTGTTCCTTCTAGTTTCTCGCTCGCGCTTTGCCTCCTCTTCTCGCTCTCCTTTGCGAATAAGTTAGCCACCATATATGCTAGTCGCTTGCTGCAGCTCCACATATACTTGCCTTATCCTGTCCTATAAGCTTAAATAGTCTTGATCGCGTGGGTGCGAGATTGCTGAGTCCTTGTGGCTCACAAATACTATAATTCCAGATGCAGGTCCAGGTGATTCCGCTCCAGGTGACGAGTACGAGCTCAAGTGGGAGTTCGACGAGGACTCTCAGCGTTATTATGTTTCCTTTCCCGATGATCAGCAGTGGTGCCTAGTTGGGGTTCGATTCAGGGCCTTGTCGCATGTTGGGTTCTTTTCCATTTTGGCGCCGTAGTCGGGCCATGAGTGTTTGTTTGATGGATGTTATTTATGTACTCTGATGTGACGTGGCGAGTGTAAGCCAACTATGTTATCTCCCCCTTTTATTATGTATTACATGGGATGTTGTAATGATTGCCTGACTTGCGACATTGCTTTCAATGCGGTTATGTCTCTAAGTCGTGCCTCGACACGTGGGAGCTATAGCCGCATTGAGGGCGTTATAAGTTGGTATCAGAGCCTTCCCCGACCTTAGGAGCCCCCATTGCTTGATCGTTTTTAGAAGCCGAGTTGTGTCTAGAAAAATGTTTTGAGTCCTTAGGAATTATATATCGGAGAGCTTAGGAATTCTTTTTACTTCCCAGTCTCCTCATCGCTCTGGTAAGGCATCTTGACGTAGAGTTTTAACTCTTCTCTTCTCAAATTTCACTAAATTTTTTTTTAGGATCACGCGAGTATCTTGGTTTTGTTCCGATGGTTTTGTGACGAGAACATTGTTCTTGGTGCCTCCTGTCTTTAGGGGTTGTGGCAGTGTCCCGGGGAGTTGAGCTCCGAGGTGTTGTCGTCACAATTTTATCGTTGCAATTCTGGTATACTTGAGATTTGTGCGCGACATCGAAAATCTCTTTTATGCAGTTCGTTGGTGAGATAACCTCGACGCCACCCAGTACTGGGGCGGGAGTTCGGGAGTATCGCCATAACTTGTATAACGGATGCTTTTCGAAGGTTGAGATAGATGGTTTCCGAAGGTTTCTTGGTTATGTGTTGAAGGATGGATACAGCTGGATGTAGGATTGCTAGCTTGAGTGAGATATTATGCTCCCCTGTATCCCCAACACCTGATTGCATAACCGGGAAAATTTTGGGAATTTCATAGGTGGGAATTCAAGTAGCCTTAGGATATCTTTCCGACAGATGTATGATATGAAATTGGGGTTCGACGTCTAGTGGTTCGCCTATTCACGGTCGATTTTACAGTGGTCTCGTTGTGTCTTAAAGAGTCCTTGGCTATGCTGACTCGGGGACGCTTCGTATGTCATGTGCACTGCCTTGTACATGATGGTGCTGTACGATCGAGCCCGTGTAGGTCCCACCACGAAAACTTCGGATGAAATTTCTATCATGTATTTGTTCCGGCTTATTCCGCAAGCCAACCCTTGGTTTTATTTCGAGTTGTGGCATTCGTTTTGCTTCGACGTCATATGTTGATTCCATCCCTCGTTGTTGTACTCCTTCTACCTGATTCTTCGTGGCTTCGCAATTTAGGAATATGTGACCACTTCAAGAGAAATGCATTCGTTCATTTTGTTCGGATGTGAAGACTGTATGTTGCAATTTTCATTCCGTTGGATTCAGCTTCAATATTTATCTGTCTATGTGCTAACGGTGGTCAACCTCTTCAGGATGGCTCCCGCTAAGAGCACCAGTCAGAACCAGAATCAAGATCCGCCACCGCCTCCACCTCCTCCAGAGGCATGGCAAGCTGTGATGGCCGCAACCAATGCAAACACTCAGCTGATCATGCAAATTATCCAAGAGCGCAATCAAGGCAGTCAAGGGAATCAAGGCAGCAATCAGAGTCATTTTGCTACACTCAACCAGTTCCTTGCTAATGGGCCAAAGACTTTCAGCAATTGTGTTGAGGCAACCGATGCTGACGATTGGCTTGTGGATCTGTGTAAGCATTTCGAGTGCAGTAACGTCAGGCCTGAGGACTTTGTCAAGTTCGCTTCCTTCCAACTCAAAGATCAAGCTGCAGAATGGTTCCAGCAGTACAAGGATTCCAGAGGTGGACGTGTTATCACTTGGGATGATTTCCGTCAAGATTTCCGCGCTCATCACATTCCTCAAAGTGTGGTTGAGAGCAAGCGTGAGGAATTCCGCAATCTGAAGCAAGGCTCTTTGTCTGTCTATGACTACAACAAATTGTTCCAGAAACTTGCCCGCTTTGCCAAGCAAGACGTGCCTGATGAGAAGAGCATGATATATCAGTTCAGGGGTGGTCTCAGAGAAGATATTCAGCTCGCTCTTGTTCTCTTCGAGCCTTTGAGATACGATGAGTTCTACAACATGGCACTGAAGCAAGAGGCTGCTTAGTTGAGGTGTGATGCTTCCAGGAAGCGAGTCAGAGATGTTACTCCTTCTTCCTCTACTCAAGTGGCCAAGCAGCAGAAGTTTTGGCTTCCTCCTCCTCCGTTCCGTCAGCCGTATCAGCAGAAGAGCAAAGGTGGCAGTGGTTCTTCCCACCCACCCAACCCAGGCTTTCAGAACAAGACTTCGTCTCAAGCTCCAAGATCGAGTGCTCCGTATCACCGTCCGCTTTCAGAGGTCACGTGCAACAAGTGCCAACAGAAGGGTCACTATGCCAACAAGTGTTTCAACCAGAGGCGTCTTCCTCCTCCTCCTCCTGTGAGATCGGCAAGTACAGCTGTGGTCAAGCATAACCCCAAGCATGCCAAGGTCAATTTGATGAATGCAGCTCAGGCAGAGGACTCGTCAGATGTGATCATGGGTAACTTTCCAGTTAACTCTTTTCCAGCAAAAGTTCTTTTTGACTCTGGTGCATCGCATTGTTTCATGTCAAGATCATTTGTTTCCAAGCATGACTTCGTTTCACAAATGTTGGGTAAACCTATGGGAGTGGTATCTCCGGCTAAGTCTATGAGGGCTACTTCAATAGTTCCGGATGTTTCTATCATGTTGGGTGATTTCAAGTTTCTGGCTTCTCCAATGATTCTTGGTAACTCGGATATTGATCTTATTCTCGGGATGGATTGGCTTTCTAAGCACAAGGCTCAGCTTGATTGTGCTGCCAGGCAGATTCAATTGACTCATTCGTCTGAGGATGTAATTATCTTTGCCGCTCGGGATAATACCATCCGTCTGTTTTCTCTCAATGAGAAGGGTGAATTGGATGCCATCTCTCAAATTCCAGTCGTGTGCGAATATCCAGACGTCTTTCCAGAAGAGCTCCCAGGAATGCCTCCGCACCGGCCAGTTGAATTTGTTATTGAACTTGAGCCCGGTACGGAACCTGTGTGCAAACGTCCCTACAAGCTCGGCCCCGAAGAGTTGAAGGAGTTGAAGAAACAACTCGATGAGCAAGAAAGATTGGGTCTTATCCGGCCTAGTACTTCTCCGTGGGGTTGTGGTGTTCTTTTTGTGAAGAAGAAGGATGGAACGGACCGACTTTGTGTTGATTACCGTCCAGTGAACAAGAAGACCATCAAGAACAAATACCCACTTCCCAACATCAATGAGCTGTTCGAACAACTCAAAGGTGCTCAAGTATTCTCCAAGCTTGATCTCCGTATGGGTTATCACCAGATTCGCATTCGTGAAGAAGATATTCCCAAGACAGCATTCAGAACAAGCTTTGGTTCATATGAATACACTGTCATGTCTTTTGGCCTCGCCAACGCTCCTCCGACGTTCTCTCGCATGATGAATTTCATCTTCAACGCCTACACCAATGACTTCGTTTTGGTCTATCTCGATGACATTCTGGTTTTCTCGAAGAACAAGGAAGATCATGCCAAGCACTTGCGTTTGGTTCTTGACAAGCTCAGGGAACATCAGTTCTACGCCAAGTTCTCCAAGTGTGAATTTTGGCTCGATGAGGTTCTTTATCTTGGCCATATCATCTCTGCCAAGGGCATTTCCGTGAATCCCGAGAAGGTTTCCGCAATTGTGAATTGGGAACCTCCTCAGAACGTGAAGCAACTCCGCAGTTTTCTCGGTCTCGCAAGCTATTGCCGAAGATTCGTTGAAAACTTTTCCAAGATCGCGAAGCCTCTCTCAAATCTTCTTCAGAAGCACGTCAAGTACGTTTGGTCTCCGGAGTGTGATATTGCTTTCAACACTTTGAAAGAGAAGTTGATCACTGCTCCAGTTCTGACTCCGCCTGATGAATCCAAGCCGTACGAGGTCTTTTGTGATGCCTCTCTCCAAGGTCTTGGCGCAGTATTGATGCAAGAGAAGAAAGTGGTTGCTTATACATCTCGCCAGTTGAAGCCTAATGAGAAGAACTACCCCACTCATGATCTCGAGTTGGCGGCAGTTGTGCATGCTCTTTTGACTTGGAGACATCTTCTATTGGGAAGAAAAGTGGACATTTTCACCGATCACAAGAGTCTCAAGTACATCTTCACTCAGCCTAATCTCAACCTAAGGCAGACTCGATGGGTCGAAATGATTCAAGAGTACAATCCGAGTATTGAGTATACTCCAGGCAAGGCTAATGTGATTGCTGACGCTTTGAGCAGAAAAGCATATTGCAACAGTCTGATTCTCAAGCCCTATCAACCCGAGCTTTGTGAAGCTTTCCGCAAGCTGAATCTTCAAGTTGTTCCTCAAGGTTTCCTCGCCAACCTTCAAGTCTCTCCTACCTTAGAAGACCAGATTCGCCAAGCGCAGCTTCTTGATGCTATGGTGAAAAAGGTGAAGATTGGTATTGCAAAGAGTCAGTCCAAGTACAAGTGTTACCGACTTGATGACAAGGACACTCTCTTCTTCGAGGATCGAATTGTTGTGCCCAAAGGTGAACTTCGTAAGGTGATCATGAACGAGGCTCACAACTCTCTCCTCTCCATCCACCCTGGTAGTACGAAGATGTATCAGGATCTCAAGCAAGCTTATTGGTGGACTCGAATGAAGCGCGAGATCGCTCAATTCGTGAATGAATGTGATGTCTGCAGAAGAGTGAAGGCAGAACACCAAAGGCCAGCTGGTCTCCTCCAACCTCTTGCCATTCCAGAATGGAAGTTTGACCACATTGAAATGGACTTCGTGACTGGGTTTCCAAAGTCCAAGCGTGGCAATGATGCTATATTTGTTGTCATCGACAAGCTCACCAAAGTGGCTCATTTTCTGCCTATCAAAGAGTCGATCACTGCAGCTCAATTGGCGGAACTCTATACCTCTCGCATTGTCTCTCTGCACGGTATTCCACAAGTGATCTCTTCAGACCGTGGCAGCATCTTTACCTCCAAGTTTTGGGATTCTTTTCAGAAGGCCATGGGCACAAACATCCGCTTCAGCACTGCTTTCCATCCTCAAACAAGCGGTCAAGTCGAGCGTGTCAACCAGATTCTTGAAGATATGCTCAGGGCTTGCGTAATTTCTTTCGGCATGAAGTGGGAGGACTGTCTTCCTTATGCTGAATTCTCATACAACAACAGTTTTCAAGCAAGTTCGGGAAAGGCCCCCTTTGAAATTCTTTATGGCAGGAAGTGCCGTACCCCTCTCAACTGGTCTGAAACCGGTGAACGTCAGCTGCTGGGTAATGACCTGATCACAGAGGCAGAAGAGATGTGCAAGGTCATTCGTGATAACCTCAAAGCAGCCCAATACCGCCAGAAGAGCTACTATGATAGTAAGCACCGTGATTTGGCTTTCGAGATCGGAGATCATGTTTACCTCCGTGTCTCTCCTATGAAAGGTACTCGTCGCTTCGGTATCAAAGGGAAGCTTGCCCCTAGATACGTGGGACCTTTCAAGATTGTCAGCAAGAGAGGCGACCTCGCCTATCAACTTGAGCTTCCTTCAAACTTTGCAAATGTTCATGATGTGTTCCACGTCTCTCAGCTTCGAAAGTGCTTCAAGACTCCCGACCGCACCGTCAACTTCGAGGACATTGAGCTCCAAGAAGATCTCTCTTATCGTGAGCACCCAGTTGCTATTCTTGAAGAGACTGAACGCAAGACTCGCAACAAGTCAATCAAATTTCTCAAAGTCAAGTGGTCTCACCATTCCGACTGTGAAGCTACCTGGGAACGCGAGGATCACCTCCGTTCTGAGTACCCGGAGTTCTTTCAGTCCTAGATCTCGGGACAAGATCTTTTCGTAGTGGTGGAGTGTTGTAACGCCCCAGATATACTTTCCATATTTGTATCCAACTCTTGCCGTTTCCGGCGTTTACTTATATTTATTTCTCGGGTTCGGGTCTTTGCCTTCGTGTGTTGTTCTCGTTTTTCGTGCATCGCATATCATGTCATCACGTGCATTGCATTTGCATACATGTTCATCTCATGCATTCGAGCATTTTCCCCGTTGTCCGTTTTGCATTCCGGCGCTTCGTTCTCCTCCGGTGGCCATTTCTAGCTTTCTTTCGTGTGTGGGGATTAAACATTTCCGGATTGGACCGAGACTTGTCATGCGGCCTTGGTTTACTACCGGTAGACCGCCTGTCAAGTTTCGGGTCATTTGGACTTCGTTTGATACTCCAACGGTTAACCGAGGGACCGAAAAGTCCTCGTGTGTGTTGCAGCCCAACACCCCTCAAATTTGGCCCAAAACCCACCAAACTCTGCTCCATGTCCTAGAGCGTTCGATCACGATCGCGTGGGCGAAAACCGCACCTCATTTGGACTCCCCTAACTCCACTTATGCCTATTTATACACCCCTCCATTCGGATCTCACATTTCTCCCCGTCCTCCTCCTAAAAAAAAGAGATCGACCCCCGCCACCGACGGACGTGTCCGGATCGGACCGGACACCGTCCGCCGCCGACCCCCGCCAGTCGCTGCGCGCCACGTGTCCCTCGCCGCCGCCGCCGCCGTCCCGGCCCGGGAGGCCCAGGAGGGGCCCCCGCGAGCCCGCGCCCCCGCGCCTCTTCCTCCTCTCGGGCGCCGCCGCCTCCCCGACCTCCGGCGACCGGCGCCGTCGCCGCCACCGCACCGGCCGCCGCCGCGCCGGGCCCCGCCGCCCGTCCGCTCCACGCCGCGCGCCCGCGCCTCCGTGGCCGCGCCCTCGCCCGCGGCCGGCCCCGCCGGCCACCTCGCCGCCCCAGCGCCGCTCCTCCTCCGCCCCTCGACGTCGGCCACCGCCTCCCCCACGCCGGCGGCCTCGGATCCGGCGCCGACGAACCTCGTCGCGCGCGCCCAGCTACAGTGCCCGATCCGGCTACAGTAAACCCTAGATCTAGGGTTGACTTTCCCTCTCCCCCTTATTTTTTTTTGCTACTTTGACTGCTCGTATCTCCGCAACCGTAGCTCCGATTTGGGCATATAATATATCAAAATCTTCGCTCGACATGTACATCATTTCATTCCATTGCATCATTTGCATTTGAGTTCATCTTGATGCCCAAAATGCTGTTAGAAGGAGGCTTCGTGAGTTAAATTGCAGATCCGTTAGTTCATCATGCACTTTTGTCATTTTTGCCATGTTTAATCCGTGCATGATATGCCTGTGCCCCTTTGGGATGAATTGTTAAGCATTTTGTCTTCTTTCCAGAGGTGCCACCCATGCATTTTTAGGTGTGTGTTGTCTTGTGCAAGCTTGCGAAGAGAGGTACCTGAGATTGCTGATTCCAGGGACTTAGTGATTTTCACTAAGTCTGGGATATTTTAGATCATGATGCTATATGTCCAGCTTGTTTCCTAGTGATCCGTGCCTCTTTTGAGGATGATCAGTAAGGGAGTTTTGATATTTATGTTATGCTCTATCCATCCATGTCTTTGTTTGCATATGTGGAGTGCTCTAGGTTGACTCAATCGAGCTCAACTTTTGCTTCGTTGTTAATCTGGGCAGATCGTCAACTTGTTTGCGATTTTGCCGATGCTACCGTTAGTGTTCCATGCATGCTATGCCTTTGTTCTTGCCATGTGTAGCTAGCATATTGTGCCTTCTTGCTGGTTATATGCTTTCCTTGCCATGACTTGCACCGTAGTGAGTGCATCGAGCTCGTTTACATGCCTTCGCGAGTTAAATTTCTGCATGTCTCAGTTTTCACTAAGTCTGAAAACTGATTGTGTTCGAGCTATGTTCGTGAGCTCGGTAGAGTATTTTGTGAACCCTTTTGGCCCCAGGTCACTTTGGGTGTTTTGTTAAGCTTGTTGAGTAGCTCCATGCCATGTTCTTACTTGTCATGTTCAGGTCATTTATCATGTTGTTTTGCTGCTCCGAAGAGGGCTTCGTGATCTGAAATTTCAGGCTAGTGTTAATTTCACTAAGTCTGGAATCTGTTTTGCATATTCATTTTTGCCATGCTTGTTTGAACCTCTTAATGGATGAATTTGCCTATGGCTCAGTGCTAGTGTTTTGTTAAGCATCTTGTGTACATCACTGCCATATTTTGTTTTCATGTTTGGTGGCTGTAGCATGTTCATTTCGTTGCATTTAGATGCCTACTTGCTGTAAATCGCAGACCGGTGTCATATCTTAAAACGCTTGCCATTTCCAAACCGTAACTCCGATTCCAATGATCTTTATATCGTTTTCAAGAGATTTCATCCCCTCTATCCAGTGGCACCCTTGGAATTCCAAGTTGAGGCCAGGTTCATGCATTTCCTGTCATATCTTGCATTTTGCATCCCGCATCGCATCCCGCATAGCATATCATCATTTCATCATATTGCTTGGTCTTGCACGTGGTTGATTGTATCCTTGTTGCTTGTTTGTCTTGTTGGGTAGAGCCGGGAGACGAGTTCGCTACCGAGGAGCCCGTTGAGTTTGCTTGTGAGGATCCAGTCAACTCTGACAACTGTGCAGGCAAGATGATCATACCCTCGAAATCACTACTATCTTTGCTATGCTAGTTTGCTCGCTCTTGCTATGCCAATGCTACGATGCCTACCTTTTGCTTGTCAGCCTCCCAATTGCCATGTAAACCTCTAACCCACCATGTCCTAGCAAACCGTTGATTGGCTATGTTACCGCTTTGCTCAGCCCCTCTTATAGCGTTGCTAGTTGCAGGTGAAGATTGGAGGCCGTTCCTTGTTGGAACATTTATTTACTTGTTGGGATATCATTATATTGCCATGTTATCTTAATGCATCTATATACTTGGTAAAGGGTGGAAGGCTCGGCCTCTCGCCTAGTGTTTTGTTCCACTCTTGCCGCCCTAGTTTCCGTCATATCGGTGTTATGTTCCCGGTTTTTGCGTTCCTTACGCGGTTGGGTTATAATGGGAACCCCTTGATATTTCGCCTCGATTAAAGCTTTTCCAGCAATGCCCAACATTGGTTTTACCATTTGCCACCTAGCCTTTTTTCCCTTGGGTTCTGCAGACTCAAGGGTCATCTTATTTTAACCCCCCCCCCCGGGCCAGTGCTCCTCTGAGTGTTGGTCCAAACTAGAGCACCGTGCGGGGTCGTCCCTCGGCAAATTGGGTTACGTTGGCTCCCGTACGCTTAGCTTATCCGTTGCGCCCTGAGAACGAGATATGTGAAGCTCCTATCGGGATTTGTCGGCACAGAGGGTGGTGTTGCTGGTCTTGTTTTAACCTGTCGAAGTGTCTTGAGTTACCGAGATACCGAGTCTGATCGGAACATCTTGGGAGGAGGTCTATTCCTTCGTTGACCGTGAGAGCTTGTCATGGGCTAAGTTGGGACCCCCCTGCAGGGATTGAACTTTCGAAAGCCGTGCCCGCGGTTATGGGCAGATGGGAATTTGTTAATGTCCGGTTGTAGATAACGTAAACCTTAATTAATTAAAATGAACCAACTGAGTGTGTGACCGTGATGGCCTCTTTTCGGCGGAGTCCAGGAAGTGGACACGGTGTTGGAGTAATGCTTGCGCAGGTTGTTCCTTCTAGTTTCTCGCTCGCGCTTTGCCTCCTCTTCTCGCTCTCCTTTGCGAATAAGTTAGCCACCATATATGCTAGTCGCTTGCTGCAACTCCACATATACTTGCCTTATCCTGTCCTATAAGCTTAAATAGTCTTGATCGCGTGGGTGCGAGATTGCTGAGTCCTTGTGGCTCACAAATACTATAATTCCAGATGCAGGTCCAGGTGATTCCGCTCCAGGTGACGAGTACGAGCTCAAGTGGGAGTTCGACGAGGACTCTCAGCGTTATTATGTTTCCTTTCCCGATGATCAGTAGTGGTGCCTAGTTGGGGTTCGATTTAGGGCCTTGTCGCATGTTGGGTTCTTTTCCATTTTGGCGCCGTAGTCGGGCCATGAGTGTTTGTTTGATGGATGTTATTTATGTACTCTGATGTGACGTGGCGAGTGTAAGCCAACTATGTTATCTCCCCCTTTTATTATGTATTACATGGGATGTTGTAATGATTGCCTGACTTGCGACATTGCTTTCAATGCGGTTATGTCTCTAAGTCGTGCCTCGACACGTGGGAGCTATAGCCGCATCGAGGGCGTTATACTCTCGCACACAAACGCGCACAAACACACACAAACACACACAAACACCCACTAATCTGGATCCTCATCTCTCCCCATATCCGCATGTGTATCTCGCACACTCACTCTCGAATTATGTATATGTCTCCACGTTACACAACACAAAGCCCCATGTACATGTCTCTCTCTATCCTCCACACACATAGAGACAAAGAATCTGTTATCATTGCCTCAGTCGCTAGACATATCACACACACACTGTCTCTCTCTCTCTCTCTCTCTCTCTCTCTCTCTCTCTCTCCTTCGCAAACATGCTCAACAAGGGTTTCCCTGTGAATAACTTACCGTCTATTCATCAACAGTCATGGCAGTACGGCGAACACGAGACGTGAAAAAGAATAAATCAACACATGCTTAGACCACCTAGTATGACTACTAGGACTAGAGAAAGCCAAAAAGCGCGCCGCCGTCACCCCCTCCTTATCGGTGACGGGAAAACCTTTGTTTTACACAGCTGAGAAGTCATTGTGCCAAGGCCTCACATGCTAAGGCATTGAATAGATTGTAGATGCTAGTTTATGGACACAAGTATCGATAATACGTTTATGGACACATTGTGCGGAGTTGGTGATGATGGTACGCGTTCCATCTTGCAATATGGACCGTCCGATCTATATCTGATTGATGGAAATTAAACTAAAAGATACTCGCACCCCTCTCCGCATTTGCAGACAAGGCCTTCCCTCGTTCATCCTTATCTCCAACAACCTCATTGTTGAGAAATTAAGAAACGAAGCCTCTGGAACAAACTGGTCTGGTGGCCGCTGCCGGCGTCATCAATCCCCATGCCTCCGCTCAGTCCGACCACCAATCACCACCATACCCCACTCCTCTTCACCTTATCTCCTATTTCTTGAGATATCATTAGTTTTTACACATGGGATTACTCCCGCATGGGTCAATCACAACGAGTGTTTTTATAAAAATTGCATCTTGATGTTCCGTGTAATGCATGGATCTTGCTAGTACTCCTACAGAAGACTAAGTTGGTGATGATGGTGTGTCTGCCATCCGTCGTTTGTGACCATTAGATCTACATCTAACGACTGTGAGGTAAGTTTTTTCCTTTTCTCACAAACATCCTACTTGTCTGCCAATTTGCAGAAAAACCCATAATTAGTATCTTAAAACCAACCACATCCCTCCCTGACCTCACCAAAATAGCCCAAGGAATATATTCTAATTGAAACATAATATATCTCTAGTGATATATGTATATCAAAATTAGAGTATTTTGTATCAAGTTTGTGATTAAGTATTATTCTAATTATGATTCGTTGCAACGCACATGAACATTGCTAGTATTTCCAACCATGCAAATTTTCCCTAGTTTTCCATCAAGATATTAGTCACTCATGGTTGATATTTACTTTCAATCATGTACACATATGCACTATGTAACTAGCCTTGCTTATTAGGTTCCAAAGCTTAACTTTCACTCCTACTTACAATATATAGAGTATTTAACAAAAAACTACCACTTTCAACCAGCCCAAGGAAGAATCTATTGTACAAAAAATAGAAAAAACATACCCAAAATTTCTTAATCCACGCCAAAAACTACTACCTACCGATTAGGTTAGTTTAAACCTATTTATGACAGGGTTGGCCCACACGTCCCTGCTGACGAGGCAGCTTAAACCAACACATTTTGTTTAACCGTTCAAACGAGGGACCCCCATCTGACCATCTATCCTGTTATTCCCCCTCAAATCATTATTTTTCGTAAACATTACTTCAAACAGTACTGATGCGTGTTCGTCGGTGGCGCCGGTGATGAGCCAGTTGGCCGCCGCTCCGCTGAACGGGCCGGGCAGGCTGGCCCGACTCATGAGCGAGCAAGCCGCCGTGTTGGCCTTCGCTCGAGCCAGAAGGCTGGCCTTAGCGCGGCGCACGCGAGCAAGCCGCCGCGCCGCCGTGCCAATCTAGCTAGCAAACCTTGTGGACAAGCAGTCGAATGGAGCTATCTTGGCTAGCTAGCGGCCGCGAGCGTCGGAAGGAGCTGGAATCCATGCTGCCGCAAGGTGGGCTTCGCACCGCCGGCGGTTTTGACCTCGCCTTCTGGCGGCGGTGGTAGCTGCGTCTCATGGCCGAGGATGACTAGGTGGACGGGCCGGAGGTAAGAGGTCACTTGGGGATTTTTGTGCAGACTGACATGTAGGTTCCACAAGTCTTAACGCCCGGTCGAATAGAAGGCGTTGACTTAATGGGCGACATGGGCCCTGTTTGGATACTCTAAGTTAGAGGTTAGATTCTAACCCTGAACTAACTCTAACCAAAGTGGTGTTTGGATGGCATGGTTAGATTGACAACAAATGTATCCAAACAGGGCCATGGGTTGAAACGTGCCTATAACGACACTTTGTAGAGTAGTCGTTTCTTGGTAGGGCTAGTTGGTAAGAGCATGTACAATGGTTGATAAGGTAGTCTTATCTTAAGTCTGCCACGTATGCAAGTGGTAGTAGTTTCTTGGCATTATTAGTGGTTTCTTGCATTATTAGGGGTTTCTTGTAAGGCTACTCATAGTGGGGAGTATCATATTCTAGTAACATGCGTATGATACTAGTGTATGATACTACCTCCATAGTGCATAGTATCATAGATGATCATATTTATTGCCATGCATGACACAAAGTAGCATAGCATTTAACATGATACGGTATCTACCTATGTTACTCTAACACTCTCTCTCTTCTTTAATTATGTGCCACATAAGCATGTTCGCTAGTCCCAAGTGCATGGTACCACTGATGTTACCCCCACTATGGCCAGCCTAAGGAACAATGTACTACTAGCGACAAAAGGAGATTCTATGTTGCATTGTACTCCAACGAGTACTACTACTGGTCGCGGGAGTGTATACCTTGTTTTGTGGGTTCAATCTCGGCCGAACGCACGACGGTTTTTTTAAATAGTAACTTCGCTGTGAGCCAATATTTTACACGGGTAGTTTGAGTTTTGAAGTCAAACGGACGTGCGGCACCACAATCTGGGTGCACTGGATAGCCTAGCCACGTGAACGGGTTTTCCTTCCCAGCATCTCGTGGCTCGCGTGCTCACCCTAGCCGCACATCGCTTGCAGCTTCCTCATCAGCTAGTAGCATATTTAAACTAGCGCCTCCAAATTAAGCCCGAGGAGCCGGAAAAGCCTGGCGGGGCATTGGGAACTGTGCAATATGGCTCTATATGTAAAGTGCTCTACTACTACTTTGTAGCTTGTGGGGTTGCACGCATGGACTTCACTCCATTATCGGCTCTACTATAAAAGAAATTCCTCGTGACATGTTTTTTTGAAACGGAGGCAAAAGCTTTGCTTCATCTCATTCATAAAGAAGGAACTACTAACAAAGTTCGACGAGATCCATTACACCTCCACAAATGGAAGCGAAAAGCCTAGTCTCGCTGTATCAAATAACTCAAATGTTCTGCCCCCGTAGTAACCGTCGCTGATAAATAGGGTGATAGTGTGTGCGTGAGAGGAGCGGCTGAGTAGGCCAACTACGTGAGAGGAGCGGCTGTATCAAGCACCGAGAGTACCCACTAGGCCACTGTGTAGGTGTACTTTCCCTTCATTGATAGTACAGAGATGGTTCTAGAGAACAGTAGTACCCTCCACTTCCAACTGTAGCTCCTTGGCCCTGAGATTCAAGAGTTCAAAGCTGGTGCACTATACTAGAAGTGTAGTACATAGCACTAGTAGTACCCTTGCACTACTAGTTGAGAAAGTAGTACTAGTACTGATACAGTACGAGTACGTACTCCTCCGTCACGTAATGTAAGACGTTTTTTGACACTAGTTGGCGTGTACAATAAATAGCAAAAACATAGCCAAAATTTCTTAGTCCACGCCAAAAACTACTAGCTTACTACGCTCTACAGTTGGAAGGGATGAGGCCCTACGGTTACTACGCTCTTACCTCCTCCTTGCCAGTTCCCCTCCCCCGAAGAGAAGGCAGTTCGTCTCTGCTCCCATGGATTCTCCAGGCGGTTCTCCTCCTCGTCGGGGCTGGGAGACCTTGGGCGACGGTCCTCTGGGAAAAATCACACGCCGCTCCGATGTCCTCACCGCCGCAAGACTCGGTGTTTCCTGCACCAACTATTTCAAGACGGTGCTTAAAATGGCTTAGGAAAAGTCCATGCTTGTTGGTCTTCCATGCGTCCTCGAGGAGAAGGTTCTTCTATGGGACAATCCTTCGAACGGTCCACCGCTCCCTGGCCATGGTTGCACGTTGACTCCGCTAGAGTTGCCGATGTTGAGAGGTAGTCGGATTTTGTCCGATGAGCAGGTCAGTAATGGTGTTTGATCATGTAGTACTTAGTTATTCCATTTCCATCCCATAATTTCTCCGCTACCCACTGTCTTATATATAGGTCTGGCTCGGTGCCAACAAATATTGGCTTGCATACCTCCAGCCGGATACCACCATCATTTTGCACAACATCCACATCAGTGTGGCCGTTCCGGTAGACCCCTTCTCCACCATTGGGATCGGCCTTCCGGACTGGCTGGGCTTGAATACATATGATTATGCCTACATGAGATTGAAGAAGATAGCAATTGCAGACCCACCGATAAACCGACGCGGCTATGATTACTATCCCATTGCGGTGTTCGACATAAGGATTGCCATCAATGCAAGAGGCAGTAATGGCAGAGGCTGGCGAATGTTGGCGGCAACAGATTTGTACCCCTACACGTTTGAAGACGCCGTGCGCCATCTAGGCCGCTTCTTCGCGGTGACAAGCCAGGGGACTTGTTTCATCTGGTTTCCATCCTATGGTACGGGAGATTACAAACGGAATGCACAAACCATCATTTGCATCCCTAACGGTACTCCATTATTTTGCAGGGACCAGTCATCCCGCGATCAAAATAAGATCGCCGACCCTAGATGTGCATTTGCATCCGCAATTCGGTCTAACCTGGAACCTTGTAGCTGACTTTGGCATATTGGGATCAACTATCGTAGCAGTCGTTACCCATGGTACCACTGTTGTGCAACATGGTCACACAATCTACCATGATCGGACCGTCACCATCTACCCAGGTATTCCATTTTTTAACCCTCTCGCCTTCTCTTTCATTGTTGTACTAGTACTCTACTTACGTACTAGTAGGAGTACTTTATACCTTGGAGGATGTGTATAGCTAGCTAGGCCCTTGAAGACTTGAACCCACTAGCTGCCACCATTTTTGTTTTTCCATGTATTACTATCTCATCCATGTAGCCAACAGTGGCTATGTATAATAAGCCAGTTATTTTACTTCCTCTATACCGGAGTAGTACTATTTGCTGCACAGTATTACTCACCGTCATAATTGAGCACAACATTATTATGCATGGACCTTGACTATGTATGTCACCATGTGTCCAGATCTGAGATGTCGCGTGTACCAGATGAACTGCGCCGAGTTCGACCCCCGTGATGCTACGTGGGTGCCGAGGAACACTCTTGGAGAGTACTCGCTTTTCATTGAGGACAGCTACCCCATTGTGAAGAGGTTGCCACCTTCCATGCATGACATGGAAGGTCTGCCGTTCATGAAGCATGGTTGTGTTTTCTGTCGCACCACCGGATGAACGACATGCTGGGACACTCTATCCCTGATTTATGCCCCTTCAGCTTGGATGAGTCTCCATCGTGTGGAACCGGACTAGAAAGTTGCGACAATGATTCCCGTTGCCCAACGCTATTGATCGTGCCATCCATGAAGAACACCTGCGACTGGAACCTGGAGGAGGACATGTAGCCCATCTATAACGTGTAAGTGGAGTACGGTAAATTGTGAACGGTAGCGCTGTGAATATATGTAGACTAGTCATGCACAAATTTATCACATGAATTGGAGATGAACTTGTGTGGCATACTGGCATTTGTCCTTTAGAATTTATTACTAGAAAATGTGTTATTTGTACGTGCAACTTGTGTGGTTGTTGCACGGGCTCCAACACGCTCTTTGAGAAAAAAGGTGGCACAACTTTGGATATACGTGACATGGCGGCATCATACAGTAGCATCGTTCCCTATAGTTGTAGTACGCTCCTACTAGGACGACAACTCCTATAAAACCATGCGCTTGGCTCTTTGCCTCTTCGGGAGGTTTAACAGTTCGTACTCGTGTGAAGCTTGCACTTGGATCATCGCCTCTTTGGAAGGTCCAACAATGATGATACTACAGTACACATTATGCTTCTGGCAATCTGACACCGATTGAACTGCTGCACGTCCACCGCGAGGGCGAGGGTGAGGGAGAGGGAGAGGGTGCTGTAGTCAAAACCCTCTCCTCGTCCTACGAACCACCGCGTGCGTGGGCAAGGGAGAGGCATAGTAAGCAAGCTTCTCCTCCTTCAGCGAGTTGACGGGACACATCAAAGTAGTACTAGTACTAGTCCATACTGCGACCTTTCCGGTTAATATTGCTTAATTTGAAACGAGAAAATACACTGGCGGTCAACGTATGTAACAATACGCTCTTTACGGTCACTATATATATTTTGCGGTGATTATACGATCACTAGCTCATCGTAGAGCACTGTATTGCACCCTACTGACCGGCCACATAGTCGACGTGGCACTTTGTTGACTGGTTAAATTGTCACCTAGTTTCTGGGTCCCACCTGTCAGTTGGCAGAGCAAAGAAATCAGCTAAAAAAACAAAGAGTGTAGTACATCTACACTTCCAATGCATTTAGCCTTTAATCTAAATCGATATTGATTGACTAATGCACCAACTTGTGCTCTAGGTATAGGCTACATGTCTATCCTTAATTACAGCATGCAACGACCTTCATTTAGTCTTCTTCTCTCAATGGTCGCATGCACACATAAGTCTGCTACTTTTGGGCGTTAATTATGCCCTGGTCAATGTGTAAATCTCTAAATGTACAGTCTTTCACGGACGTAGGGAGTAGGTTGAGCACTTGAGCGTGAGCGTGTGTGTTGCGTCGTGTGCTGTGTGCCGCATGGGTACGTGAGTGTTGCGTGCGTCCATGTGTACGTGTGAGTGTTGCATGTTGCATACATGCATTCACGGGGCTTACTCCCTCCCATTGACATGTTCATATTACAAGCTTCCTCTGTTCCCTCCATATGGTGATACTCCCTCTATTCCCAAATACGGAGTAAAATCCTCCCTCTGTTCCCAAATACGGAGTATTTGTCTTTCTAGATATTTCATCAAGTGACTACATATGGAGCAAAATGAGTGAAGTGAGCGTAGAGGCATAGGGATAATGTGGAAAGGAAGTCTTTGTGATCCATTATTCCCCATCTCGGTCAGAGAGAACTATTCAACTAGTCTTCGCAGTGAAGTGACAATACACGCTGCAGCAGATGGGACACTTAATTAATAAGTTGAACCAGCGTGTTGGTGTTACTAAATCAGCCTTACCCAGTACTGCCATCATGTTTGCCAGTAGAGCACGCTTTTTTCCTCCATTAACTAACATATTGGCCCTCTTGTGGTAGACCCACATGTCATCGGTGTAACTATTTACACTCCGAAGGACGGTATATCCTGGTAGTAGTAGTAGAATTGAGATTTAATGCACTTTCTTCCCCGTATTCCACTCTTATTCCCCGTATTCCACTCTTCTTCCCCGTATTCCACTCTTCTTCCTCCTGTCTTCCACATCGTCGGCAGCACACCATTCCCCCCGCTCACTGCTCGCTCGCCCGCGCTATCTTCCTTGGTAGCTCACGCGTACCATATCCCCCCGCCCACTGCTCGGCCACGCGAGGAGAAACTTCTGCACTCGCCCGCCCGAATCCACTTCCCCGCTGGCTCGCAAGCACCGAAAACCCCAATGGCAGAACCGACTAACACGCAGAGCCATGATTGGAATTCCCTCCCCGATGTTCTCTTGGAGCAGATCTGTAATCGTATGGACCTACTCAGCACTGTCCGTCTGGCCGCATGCTCAGTGTCTTTGTACCATCTACTCGTTTGCAACCGGCCGGCTCTTTTCAAGACACCCCGCTTGCTGATGCCTGATCCTCGCAGGTGGCCCAGACACCGACTTGACGATCCTATGGAGGTTGCCGTGGTGCCCCTCGACATGCTACCACTACCCGTCCACCTGTCCTTCATGCGCGGCCCCTACTGGGCGGGCATGAAGGCCAACTGGGTCGTCCTCATCCACCAATCCGGTAGTCCGTGGCATCTCGTGGATATCTACACCCAGCGAGAGATCACCCTTCCATCTTTGGATACCGCCACCATCGAGCCTCGCGGCTCGCCGGACACTCCTGCCTACTACGCACAAGACACGTCGAGCTTTTGGCTCGACCTCTGTTTGCTGAAGGTTGTAATCTGCGAAGTGCCCACACCATCAAAAGACTACATGGATTACAAGCTCATTGTCGTGTTCAACATGGGATTAGTCTATCTAGAATCCGGTCGCCATACATGGTTATGGCTCATCGTCGATCCTCTTTACCCAACACTTCTGTCTGATGCTGTAGTGCATGATGGCATCGTTTATGCGGTCGACGCACAGAATGGCTGCCTACACTGGTGGAATCTATCGTCGTGTAATTGTTCTATCTCATCTCATCTTTACCTTAAGAATATGACTGCCAGTTCATTGTTACAAATTTAGAATATATAGTATGTCTATAACCACATCATTGTTATATGTTCCTCTCATTTCCTAGATTTTTATGACCACACATGTTATTGTTAGAGTTTATATGAGAACAATTGGTATCTAATGATTGTTAGAATAGATATTATGAGTATAACCTCATGATTGCTATATGTTACTCTCATTTCTAGGATTTTTATAACAACACATGTTATTTCTTAGAGTTGATATGATAACTGTAGTAAGTGCTATGGTAGAATATGAGTAGGCCCTGTCATATCTGTTTTCCTCTCATTGTTATATGATGTTTGAACCATGATATATTGCTAGAATATGGAAGCCATTAATCCTCCTTTTCTAAAAAAAATAAAAAATAAAAAAGAATATGAAATCCATTGGCTTATTTTTTTAACTTGGCGTATGATTATGACCACGGCATTGCAATTCTCTGTCTATGATCTGTGTCACTGTTATAATAATCTTAATTCCACACATACTCTGAACATGATTGTTTATTTTTGTCCTTTTGGTCTCCAATTGGAATTGTTGCAGCAGGCGCAAATGCGCTGGCCTTCATGATTCCAGGACCTGGAATCATACCAACCGATGGGTGGTGGTTTATTGCTCGTTCAGCTGACGATGGTCATTTGATGCTCTGTCAGGACCCCGATTCCAAGTCACATCGATCTAGCCGGTAACACCTCATATCACTTTGCGGCCTCACGCATGGTAACCCACGGGTGTCGCCTTACCATGGCCCGGGACCGTTTACGCCTTTTGGCTCACGTATATGATAGTGTCGCTAGTATCCATATGACAGAGAACCCGGGCCGACATGGCTAGTCGTGAACCCAAAGCGGCACAGATCTATGGAGACAGGCATACATGAATCACATCGAGCATGTCGGTCATCAGCGAGTGATTCCAGGCTGTAGCACTGGGCTAACAGGACTCCGGGAACCCGGGCTGTAGCAGGCTAGGCAGGACTCCGGATGTCACCGTGTGACATTTCCCCGAAGGGACAGACACATGAACGAAGTGAAACACATGCCGGCCAGTCAAGTGATCTGAGCAGTAGTGCTGGGCTAGCAGGACTCCGGTGAACCGGGCTGTAGCGGACTACTATGGCTCAAGGAAGCACTAGACTACATTTCCCCATAAGAGAGGCTGCCAAGGATAAACAACTAGATTGTCAGATCCCACACATACCAAGCATTTCAATCATACACACAATATGCTCGGTATGTGTAAATACAACATGGCATCACAACATAACTCTATGACTCAAAGTATTTATTCATTAGGCTCCAAGGAGCGAGATATGACAAACATGGGTCTTATGACCCAACATACAGAGCATACAAGCAACAAGCACATGCGGAAGCTTAACTTGTCTGAGTACAGACAACTACAAATGAAGAAGGCTGAGAAGCCTGACTATCTACCAGATCCTACCGAGGGCACAAGATCGTAGCTGAGGTATCAAGCTAAACGTCGAAGTCCACACGAAACTACTAGCGAGACTGAAGTCTCTCTGCAAAACATAAATTAAGCAAACGTGAGTACAAATGTACCCAGCAAGACTTACATCAGAACTAACCACATATGCATCGGTATCAACAAAGAGGGTGGTGGAGTTTAACTGCAGCAAGACAGCTTTGACTCAGTGGCTAACCTGAACTACGACTGTAAGTAACTCTTTTGAGGTGGCGCACATGAGTCCACATATTCACCATTCAATACACCACTATGGATCCACTCCCGTCTCCCTACGAGAAGGCCATCCATAGCACTCACACTTATCTTGCGAGTTCTAGAGTATCCACTTTCACTTGTCTATGAACTGTTATAGGCAACCCAGAAGTCCATTACCGCGGACACGGCTATTCGAATAGATGATGTTAACCCTGCAGGGGTGTACTTCTTCACACACGCTCTCACCACTTACCGTCGTTTACACGACATGTACTCGGCAACCTTCAAGCGGAAGCCCAACGAGGGTGTCGGCCATGGCCTACCTAAACACTCAAGTCTCTAGTCCAGGTTTATCGCCTATCCAGGTTCCATCCGCAGGGAGTCCGGCCGAGGTTTCCACATACGGCCCCGAATGATGTGAACAGGGTTCCCGAGACACCAAACGGGCACCCGGTACACCGTGCCACGGTGTATCTACCGCAACATAGCCCACCCCTTGGGTCAGCGCTACGCACGGCCGCCAACACATAACCTACAAACACCAGAAACTAGTTGCAACTCCTGGACAGAGTACTAGGGTGATTAAGAAGCCGAGAGGGTCCATTGGTTTCGGGCCCAATGTGTGGTAGTAACTGTTTCATGGATCACAAACACAGAACTCAGTTCCTAAGGACGGCTCCAATGAGACAACCCACCATGTACTCCTACATGGCCTCTCACCGCTACCTTTACCAAATCGTGTTCACACATTTAGCTCTCAACAGTAGGACATGTTCACACACCTCCGATTCATTCCCGATGAATCAGACCTGACTCAACTCTAAGCAGTAGCGGGCATGACAAACAAACATGAATGAGTAGCCACATCACGGCGCAAACAACTCCTACTGATGCTAGTGGGTTTCATCTATTTACTGTGGCAATGACATGTCATGCAGAGGATAAGGGGTTCAACTACCGCAACAAGTAACAGAGGTATCGTGTTGTCCTAATGCAATAAAAGAGAGCAGGAGTGAGAGAGTGGGAATGTATCGGAATGAACAAGGGGTTTTGCTTGCCTGATGGAGTGGTAGTGGGATACTGCCCTTCAGTTGGATACTCGTGAATATCCTCGGAGGCAGAACCTACCACGAAGAACACATCGAACACAATCAACACATGACGATATGCAACAATATGATGCATGCTATGATATGGCAATATGAATGTGTCTTGGCCTAATGCAAGCTATAACAGAAAGGATTGAACTTATTTGAATCAAAGATTCAATTATTAGCTTATTAAACATGGCTTTAATGGTGCATTTCCTTATTCTGCTTAAACATCAAGGTAAACTTGTTTTGTCATGCATGAAACCATTACAGATGGATAGATTGAATTTTTCTGATCATTTTTCATATATAAATCTTTGCATTTGGAGCTATGGTTGATTTTCTATGATTTTTAGAAGTTTTGACTATTTTCTGGAATTTCCTGTATAAGAATAAATCCAGTAATTTAATTACTGCGTCAGCATTACGTCAGGGTGACGTCAGTGGTCAACGGGGACGTCCAGGTCAAACCTGACTGGTGGGTCCACGTGTCAGTAGTTAATTAAGCTAATTATCTTTAGTTAAAACTAATCTGATTTAGTTAACAGAGGGGGCCCACTTGTCATTGACTCAGGGGAGTCAAATTGGGGTCAAACCTCTGGTCAGCGGGGCTAATCCCGCCGGCGTTGAGTCGCCGGCGAGGCCCGAGACGGTGGCGCGGCTCAAAAAACGCCCACAGGGCACGGGCGAGGCCGTTCTTGGGCTCGTTGGAGAGCTCTTGAAGTCGCGCATCTAGTGGTGGTGGAGGCCGGGCCTATGGTGGCCGGAGACAACGACGGCGAGCTCCAAGGCGGCGGCCGGAGTTCGGCCATGTGCGGGGTTTGGGCTGCGGCGTGCAAACACGGAACTGAGGCGCTAGCGAGGCACTACGCGATGCGGCAAGCACGTTGCATAGCACGGGATGACCAAATGGTCGCCGGAGCGACGCCGGCGACAAGCTCGAGCGGAGACGAGCTTCGGCCATGGTGGAACTATGGCCTAGAGGGTGCAAATGCGTGGGAAAGAAGAGGGGGAAGGCGGCGGAGCTCACAGGGAGGTCGATGAGCAGCTCAGTGGGCTCGGGGGCGACCGGAGCGAGGCGAATCGATGAACGGCGTCCGGCGGGTACCGAGGTTGAAGACGGCGCGATAGCGGCGATGCAGGGCCTCCGGCGAAGCGTGGCTCGGTGGGGAGGGCGAGGGCGTCATGGCGGAGCGATTTGGCTTGTCGGAGGGGCGAGGGGGTGGCTCTGGCGTCGTCTACGGCGAACGACGGCGAGGAACGCGCTCGGGCATCGCGGGAGGGAGTGAGGGAGACGAGGGGGGAGAGTGAGCAAGGATGAGAGGGGGACGTGGGGGTCGCGTGGCATCCCTGGATGTCTCCAGGACGTCGGCAGAAGCAGGAGGTGGCCGGCGTGTGGCCGCGGGCGCCGGCCACGAGCTCCGCGTCCTTCTGGCGCGAGGAGGACGACGACTGGCAGGGCCAGTCGGCTGGGCCGAGCCAGGTGGGCTGGGCCAGCACAGGTAAGGCCCAGGTAGCTTCCCTCTCTCTTTTTTTTATTTGTTTCTGTTTTTCTATTTAACTGCAACTGTTGGGCTTTAATTAAAATACTAAAACGTTTCCAAAAATCCTGAAAATAATTGTGGGCTCTGTTTAGATTATTTCCAACAGCAAACATTTATTTCCAGAATTATTTGAGCATTTAAATTATTTTATAGCATTTAAATGCCCAAATTCAAATACTTATGATTTAATTCAATGACCTTCTGTTGACCTAGAAAAATGTGCACCAATTTTGCCAGAGGTTTTAACCCAAGACAAAGAGGGTGAACTTTTTAGAAGGGCATTTCAGGTTCATTGAAAATAATTTTAGTAAACCCTAGTTGTTTCCAGGGGGGGTGTTGGGGGTTTCTGCCTTCCCCATTTCAAATTTAAGAGAAATTTAAACATGATGCACACTCTAATGCTTGAACTAGCTAGGGTGTGACAACTCACCCCCACTAAAACAAGAATCTTGTCCCGAGATTCAGGAAGTGGAGTAAGAAGACAGAGGGGTCACAAAACTATCACAGTCTTCTCGATCGAACTGTCCTTCTCGAAGATACTGATATATTGCATCACATGGCTCTTGACGTCTTTGTCTTCGAGATCTTCATCCAACACGATGAAGAGGGAAGGAAACTCTACAGAAAACGATCTTCTCAAAGATCGAGCAACTTAAGATCAACTCATGGAGTGAGACATTGGAACATCTCTTGAGCTGAGACACTAAACACACATCGAGAGAGATGGAAGGTAATAGATGACAAGGGTTCAAATTGGTAGGGAACAATTCCACGCTGGAGTAGGATGGTGCATGGTTTCAAAGTAGTGAGGAGATAATTGCCATGATTCCATAATGGGCCACCTTAGGGAAAAATGACTCGTAGAGCATTTCCCTTAAGTGGCAAAAAGAATTAATTTTGATACAAAGATCATTGAAACTCTCTATACCAGCCTGAGGTAATCACAATCGATCGTTGGAAGGGGTTCGAAAGAATGGCATACTCCGACTAGGATGGATGATGTGGACTATCTTGTTGAAGACAACGCAATGGATGATTTTTGCTTATCATCGGGAATGGATGAGACCCATGGTAAGTTCACTTTTGAAGATGATCCTGAACAACAATTACTGAGGTGTAAACTGGGAACAAAATGCAAATGTTGGGAATGATTCTAGTAACTGGGGAGAAGGTTCACCGGCAAAGGTGATTCCACCAATTGGATGGCTATCGAACAACTGAGAGAACGGAGGCACATTCCAGTTGACGACAACATCAGAACCTAGTGCCTGAGCGTGCTCTCAAGAACTTGAGCATTTCCATACTCATCAAGGTCTTACCAACATCCGTGCCGAGGATCCTGGCAACACATCTTACTACCATGATGAATAGTGATGGACAATGCGGGTGCAAAGGAAGATAACACTTTCTCAGATTTCACCTTAGCGAGGCCAAGGGATCAAAATCTGGATGATCGACCGAGAGACATTTAGCGCTCCGCTTCTACTGCTCTCCTTGATGTGCTAGCCTAACCATTCTTTGAAATGGTTTGGTATCTAGAACATCAAGTAGTAGGTCGGACTTCGGAAACACAAAAATCCATAAGGAACTACTATTGGAATAAATTCTACGAGATCCTTATGGGGAGGTGGCCAACTTACTCAATCAAGATACTACAATAATAGGTCTTCCGGCTGGGTGTGTTGGTCACGACATCCACTTTACCGGGTTACAGAGAGATCAATATTATAGCTCTTGGGAAAATGTCCCAACCATCACATCTGCCTGAGATTCAGATCTGGTTGGTGTCAGGATATTCCAGACTCATCGAGTCTGGAAAGAAAATGAAAGTTTGCAACACAAATCGACGAGATGACATTGCGAGATTCTCAGGAAATGGACTATGGTAGTAAGCTCCAAAACATGAGCTGGTTCTGCTAAACACATGTGAACATGTTGTCCCAGACAAGCATGATCACATAGTAGTCTTACAATGAAACACTGCCGAGTCCTAGTTGGGAACCATCATCAAGGATATCGAAGTCCTTGCATAAGTCATATGATTAGCTCTTATGAAGAAACTTCTTTTCCCTGAACAAATCAGCCAGTGGCTTGGTGTGATAGGGAATACAAATGGAATGGAGGTAGCGAGCCTGTCAAACCATAGCATACTTCGCACATGCATGACTGACTTGGGATGGTACCAGAGGAAACAAAAACAACCTTTCTCGAACTCACGGCGGCAACTTGCATCGTTTGCACATGAACTTAGAGGAGGTCACTACTTTCATCCAAACATATTCTACATGAACGGGGCATGAAGAAAATGCTTACACAAGTTTTCAACACTAGCTGGATGTTCAACACAAATCATGGAGGAGACAAAATGCTGCTGATGGGCTCAACAGCAACTCATCGGAATTTCCATATCACTGGACTTCCACCATCATGTGAACACGGTGATAGCATTGGTCAGCCCAAAATATGTAATGGTGTATGCTCGAGGGATCAACCACGAGTAAGGCAACATTACGAACATCGTTGGTTCTGATTTGACTTGACGATAGCTCATACTCAAGTCAAAGTTTTGACAAGGCAATAGATCCAACAACTGATCACGAGGACCAATCGATGGAGATATCATCTTTCTTCATCACACATACACACAAAAAGATATCCCTTAACATGAACTAAGTCAGACAAGCTTTATCTTCTGACTCTCCAAGTTGTTGTTTAGCTCAACCAACTAGCTCAGGGATATCCAACACAGATTCTTGGAGAAGGGGTGATTTATAAGAAAACCCATTTAATCACGAACTCAACATACCGGTCAGGTGACAACTAGGTAATACTTCCGAGAATATCTTCGGAAAATCACGAACCACCGATATGTTACTAAACTCGAGAACAATCTTGCTTTTCAAGGCAAGACGATATGATCAACTAAGCAAGGATAGACACAGTCCCAACTCTTGATCGAAGAGTGTACCAGGAAAATGGACTAGGTAGCACGATCAATCTTAGAATGATGATTCAATAACCAACACGCTAAGAATGAGAATATTGTCCATTAACTACTAAGCAACGGAGTTGCTAGGAGTATTGATTTCACACATCACGACTCACTTGCCGGCATTTCGTTTACAATAACACGGGAACCGAGGAATGAACAATGATGGCAAGAAGTATCACTGCGTCAAGAATTCATAAGAGAAGGTGCAAATCTCATGACGCTCCTGACATAAAGTGGGTAATACTTCAGGGTAGAACAGAACCAAAAGCTGGGTTGCATTTTGATCTGCGGAATACAACTGCTTTGACCCAATCTTAGAAATGGATGAGGTACTGGAGTTTGTTTCTCCTAGTCATTCTGAAATAGAACGGTTTGACGAACCACAAGAATACTAGGCATCGATGAACACAAGTGCACACGTACTCTTGGCTATCAACTGATAGAGGATGGTCGGGATACAACTGAAGAGGAACCACTCAAGGAACATATAATTTTCTGAGTTGTGGATGCATAGATTAATATGTCGAACAAGTTCAACAGGTTTCTTCTAGATAATCCATGCAGAAAGGTAGGACTAGCAGATTCACAATTCTTGAATGGAGAACCCATTAAGATCACTCTTATTGTGATCTTTTGGTTCAAAGAACTTCTGCCTTAATGGTTCATGGTATTTTGAAGAAGGAAATACCACGGACCTTGAGGACTGTCGCAAGGTTACTAATATCCTAAAGGAACTAGCAACACTATCAACACGAGATAAGTAGAGTGAATTTTGGGCCAAGAACCCAGGAATAGAATGCGTACTAACTAAACGGCATCACGGGATGCTTTCGAGAATGGTGGCCAGAATCATCACACCGGGGATGCAAAGCATTGCTAGATTACCAGGTGATACTCTAGACACCTAGGGTCATAATAATAGCTCCAACATAAATGCCGAGGCAGCAGAGTACCTCAATAGACAGATTAGTGTGATCAATATGGCCCAAATGGACATCAGGAACAGGAGGAAGGGGTTTGCAAATGCATCAGACTATTTAGAAACCTGGAATGACTCGGACATCATAACGGCTGTAAATGCTCAAAAAGATTTGAGACATCCTGCAAAATAGTGGCGTAACCACTTAACATCATCATATCAAGGGTCTGATTTGACTGAAAACATACTAAAAGTAGTAGAAACTGAACTGAAACTCGAATCCAACAATCCTATAAGTCTACGGATTAGTAACACGTCATCCTGATAGATAGATGAGAAGTCCTAGTTCTTAATCCTCGTAGAAGAGAGGAGGATGACTCAGATCAGAAGGCATAAGATATAAGGAGTAAAAAGAGCCTTACGTTCCCTTCCACAATCAATTCCCTTACATAACTAAAGCATTTCTAGACACGACTTCGACCAGTTGGCTTGGTAATCCTACAGGCAGTCAGGCTCTGATACCAACGCTGTCAGGACCCCGATTCCAAGTCACATCAATCTAGCCGGTAACACCTCATATCACTTTGCGGCCTCACGCACGGTAACCCACGGGTGTCTCCTTACCATGGCCCGGGACCGTTTGCGCCTTTTGGCTCACGTATATGATAGTGTCGCTAGTATCCATATGACAGAGAACCCGGGCCGACATGGCTAGTCATGAACCCAAAGCGGCACAAACCTATGGAGACAGGCATACATGAATCACATCGAGCATGTTGGTCATCAGTGAGTGATTCCGGGCTGTAGCACTGGGCTAACAGCACTCCGGTGAACCGGGCTGTAGCGGACTACTTTGGCTCAAGGAAGCACTAGACTACATTTCCCCATAAGAGAGGCTGTCAAGGATAAACAACTAGATTGTCGGATCCCACACATACCAAGCATTTCAATCATACACACAATATGCTCGGTATGTGTAAATACAACATGGCATCACAACATAACTCTACGACTCAAAGTATTTATTCATTAGGCTCCGAGGAGCGAGATATGACAAACATGGGTCTTATGACCCAACATACAGAGCATACAAGCAACAAGCACATGCGGAAGCTTAACTTGTCTGAGTATAGACAACTACAAATGAAGAAGGCTGAGAAGCCTGACTATCTACCAGATCCTGCCGAGGGCACAAGATCGTAGCTGAGGTATCAAGCTAAACGTTGAAGTCCACGCGAAACTACTAGCGAGACTGAAGTCTCTCTGCAAAACATAAATTAAGCAAACGTGAGTACAAATGTACCCAGCAATACTTACATCAGAACTAACCGCATATGCATCGGTATCAACAAAGAGGGTGGTGGAGTTTAACTGCAGCAAGCCAGCTTTGACTCAGTGGCTAACCTGAACTACGACTATAAGTAACTCTTTTGAGGTGGCGCACACGAGTCCACATATTCACCATTCAATACACCACTATGGATCCACTCCCGTCTCCCTACGAGAAGGCCATCCATAGCACTCACACTTATCTTGCGAGTTTTAGAGTATCCACTTTCACTTGTCTATGAACTGTTATAGGCAACCCAAAAGTCCATTACCACGGACACGGCTATTCGAATAGATGATGTTAACCCTGCAGGGGTGTACTTCTTCACACACGCTCTCACCACTTACCGTCGTTTACACGACATGTACTCGGCAACCTTCAAGCGGAAGCCCAACGAGGGTGTCGGCCATGGCCTACCTAAACACTCAAGTCTCTAGTCCAGGTTTATCACCTATCCAGGTTCCATCCGCAGGGAGTCCGGCCGAGGTTTCCACATACGGCCCCGAACGATGTGAACAGGGTTCCCGAGACACCAAACGGGCACCCGGTACACTGTGCCACAGTGTATCTACCGCAACATAGCCCACCCCTAGGGTCAGTGCTACGCACGGCTGCCAACACATAACCTACAAACACCAGAAACTAGTTGCAACTCTTGGACAGAGTACTAGGGTGATTAAGAAGCCGAGAGGGTGCATTGGTTTCGGGCCCAATGTGTGGTAGTAACTGTTTCATGGATCACAAACACAGAACTCAGTTCCTAAGGACGGCTCCAATGAGACAACCCACCATGTACTCCTACATGGCCTCTCACCGCTACCTTTACCAAATCGTGTTCACACATTTAGCTCTCAACAGTAGGACATGTTCACACACCTCCGATTCATTCCCGATGAATTAGACTTGACTCAACTCTAAGCAGTAGCGGGCATGACAAACAAACATGAATGAGTAGGCACATCAGCGCTCAAACAACTCCTACTCATGCTAGTGTGTTTCATCTATTTACTATGGCAATGACAGGTCATGCAGAGGATAAGGGGTTCAACTACCGCAACAAGTAACAGAGGTATCGTGTTGTCCTAATGCAGTAAAAGAGAGCAGGAGTGAGAGAGTGGGAATGTATCAGAATGAACAAGGGGTTTTGCTTTCCTGATGGAGTGGTAGTTGGATACTGCCCTTCAGTTGGATACTCGTGAATATCCTCGGAGGCAGAACCTACCATGAAGAACACATCGAACACAATCAACACATGACGATATGCAACAATATGATGCATGCTATGATATGGCAATATGAATGTGTCTTGGCCTAATGCAAGCTATAACAGAAAGGATTGAACTTATTTGAATCAAAGATTCAATTATTAGCTTATTAATCATGGCTTTAATGGTGCATTTCCTTATTCTGCTTAAACAGCAAGGTAAACTTGTTTTGTCATGCATGAAACCATTACAGATGGATAGACTGAATTTTTCTGATCATTTTTCATATATAAATCTTTGCATTTGGAGCTATGGTTGATTTTCTATGATTTTTACAAGTTTTGACTATTTTCTGGAATTTCCTGTATAAGAATAAATCCAGTAATTTAATTACTGCGTCAGCATTATGTCAGGGTGATGTCAGTGGTCAACGGGGACGTCCAAGTCAAACCTGACTGGTGGGTCCCGCGTGTCAGTAGTTAATTAAGCTAATTATCTTTAGTTAAAACTAATCTGATTTAGTTAACAGAGGGGGCCCACTTGTCATTGACTCAGGGGAGTCAAACTGGGGTCAAACCCCTGGTCAGCGGGGCTAATCCCGCCGGCGTTGAGTCGCCGGCGAGGCCCGAGACGGTGGCGCGGCTCGGAAAACGCCCACAGGGCACGGGCGAGGCCGTTCTTGGGCTCGTTGGAGAGCTCTTGCAGTCGCGCATCTAGTGGTGGTGGAGGCCGGGCCTATGGTGGCCGGAGACAACGACGGCGAGCTCCAAGGCGGCGGCCGGAGTTCGGCCATGTGCGGGGTTTGGGCTGCGGCGTGCAAACACGGAAACTGAGGCGCTAGCGAGGCACTACGCGATGCGGCAAGCACGTTGCATAGCACGGGATGACCAAATGGTCGCCGGAGCGACGCCGGCGACGAGCTCGAGCGGAGACGAGCTTCGGCCATGGTGGAACTATGGCCTAGAGGGTGCAAATGCGTGGGAAAGAAGAGGGGCAAGGCGGCGGAGCTCACAGGGAGGTCGATGAGCAGCTCAGTGGGCTCGGGGGCGACCGGAGCAAGGCGAATTGATGAACGGCGTCCGGCGGGTACCGAGGTTGAAGACGGCGCGATAGCAGCGATGCAGGGCCTCCGGCGAAGCGTGGCTCGGTGGGGAGGGCGAGGGCGTCATGGCGGAGCGATTTGGCTTGTCGGAGGGGCAAGGGGGTGGCTCTGGCGTCGTCTACGGCGAACGACGGCGAGGAACGCGCTCGGGCATCGCGGGAGGGAGTGAGGGAGACGAGGGGGGAGAGTGAGCAAGGATGAGAGGGGGACGTGGGGGTCGCGTGGCATCCCTGGACGTCTCCAGGACGTCGGCAGAAGCAGGAGGTGGCCGGCGTGTGGCCGCGGGCGCCGGCCACGCGCTCCGCGTCCTTCTGGCGCGAGGAGGACGACGACTGGCAGGGCCAGTCGGCTGGGCCGAGCCAGGTGGGCTGGGCCAGCACAGGTAAGGCCCAGGTAGCTTCCCTCTCTCTTTTTTTATTTGTTTCTGTTTTTCTATTTAACTGCAACTGTTGGGCTTTAATTAAAATACTAAAACATTTCCAAAAATCCTGAACATAATTGTGGGCTCTGTTTAGATTATTTCCAACAGCAAACATTTATTTTCTAGAATTATTTGGGCATTTAAATTATTTTATAGCATTTAAATGCCCAAATTCAAATACTTATGATTTAATTCAATGACCTTCTGTTGACCTAGAAAAATGTGCACCAATTTTGCCAGAGGTTTTAACCCAAGACAAATAGGGTGAACTTTTTAGAAGGGCATTTCAGGTTCATTGAAAATAATTTTAGTAAACCCTAGTTGTTTCCAGGGGGGTGTTGGGGGTTTCTGCCTTCCCCATTTCAAATTTAAGAGAAATTTAAACATGATGCACACTCTAATGCTTGAACTACCTAGAGTGTGACATGCTCATTTGCACATACCAAATTGATCAAACCACATGCAGTACAATGCCTGGGGCGTTCGTGACATTGATGGCTATGGCTGCTTTGTGTTCGAGAAAGATCCCAGCTCCGTTGGGCCAGGCGTATTCAACTGGAGGCGGGTGTACAGCCTCGGCAACCACTCCATGTTCCTCGGGCTCAATTATCCGATCATCCAACCAATCATCGATCATATCCCCGGTGATGATTACCGTGCTATGAAACTTCCATTCGCCAGGGGGACTGTGTTTACACATCATACCATGGGTTTCATGAATCACCATATCCAGAGATTCGTCGACACAGCTTGTTGCCAGATAATCTTCAGTGTGTGAAAGGCATGAAGCTTCCATGCGATGGATGGCTTTTGCAAACCTGACATGCGGCGATGTGGTTCATGCCAACAGAAAATAAGCACAACTTGATTCGTACTGATATGTAGACTGAGCCATGTATTCTGCTCCTGTAGTACGACCCTCTTTTGTTGGATATTATGTACTGTTGTTAGTTTGAAGCACTCCTCTGGTTTGAAGGATAGATACCTTTCTGGGATCAAGTGCATCCTAACTCACCTGCACAGGATGTACTGATAATGATGATGGAGATGTTGTGCAGTATATATAAATCACTTAGGCTTCAAGTGCGTACTTGTTAGTTAAACCTATGGTTAAAATGTGACACTAAATACGACTAGTAAGTAGTATAGTAGCAGTACTAGTATACTTCGGTCAAATTATTCATCATGTCGACACATTGAATTGACGTGACAACACGCTGCGCGTGAGCTGACACAAGAATCCCGATAGCGTGTTCGGGTACTCTAGACTTCAGATTTGGAGTACCACTTATCTGCCGAAATCTTTCATCATTCACTTAAAACAGTCGATTGATCATACATTGAGTACCATATAACTGGAATTAACCCATGCAAGTCGAAGAAGGATTGGCCAGTGCTGCCTGCTGGCGTCAAGTTCGATCCCATGGATCAGGAGCTGATCGAGCACCTTGAGGCCTGAGCAAGCATTTCTTCCAGTGCAATTCCAGGGTGTTCAAAAGGGACACGTGGACACGTCGCAAGATACAGTCGGAGTGCGGCATGCACGTGATGTGGCATAACACCAGCAATACCTTGCCGGTGATGGTCAACGGCTGGCAGATGGGAAGCAAAAAGGTTCTGGTGCTGCACACCAACAAGAACTTCGACCAGTAGAGGACAAACTGGGTGATGCACCAGTACCACCTCGGGGACCTGGAGCAAGAGAAGGAGCAGGAGCTGGTCCTCTGCAAGATTTTCTACCAGACGAACACTAGGACCAGGACTAAAAAGATTATAAGTTAATTTGGTATTGGTACTTGTACTACCTTGTCGTCCGCTAGTTGGTATTGTTGTTAACGATCTTTTGGTATGAACTTGGCATTTCCTTCCAACCATCATGCCGAGGGTCGATGTGGATATAAAGCTGAATCATTTGTTTCGAAACGAATTTTGAGGCACCTGTTTTTTATTTGATGGGTAGCATAAGCACCTGCAGTTCGAATTCACAGTTCTCCAAATTTTTCGAAACAAGTGCATGCTCTTATTATCATGATGAAAAAACAATATCCCTGCTGCATCGCAGTTATCAGTCTGGACTTGCAGAATTCTCTCGTTTATTGAGCACATACATTATTTTTTCAGGTCGAGCAAGTTTCAACTGGGCTGTAGACTGTGCAGGCTTGGTTTTGTTTTTAACAGGCCCAACCCATGACGACAAAGGGGCACAAAGATCCAACAAGTATCTACTGGCCTCTGGCTCGCCAGCGTTAGTTATATTTTGTCTTACAACATCCGCAGGCACTTTTTTTTACTGAATCAAACACACAGCCCAGTTCTATTTTCCTCTTGAAACGCATGTCCTACATCCGTTTTATAATCTCTACCTATAGTTTTACTAGTTCATATACACGTATCATTATATTGAAAATACATAAAATTCACTTTTCATATTTACATCCTTATTTTTGTTGTTGTTTTCCCTCCCAACGCTGATTTTTTTACCACTGGTTTTTCCTTAAACCAACTCAATTGTCCCACGTCTTATTTGCTTACAAAAACAAAACGATTTTTTTGGCAAATCAATAAGTTCTTAAAAAATGTTTATCATTTCGGGATTACAAAAGTCCGGACTCCACCGAAATATGCAAAATAAGGTTGAACTTTTTGACTGTGTTCCTGGGCAGGAAATGGGCTGTAATAAATTACTTAAGAATTAGCAAATGGGATGCAAATTATTAAAAAATAGCAAATGGGATCTATGTTGTCTGCCACAGATTTGGAGGCTGACATGTGGGCTTACTAAGTTCAGGCGTACACAAGGTTTATCAAAAAAGAAACTTAGTCAACAATCTACTCTACCAGCGTCAGACCGTTAGATGTCAATCTAACGGCAATCATGCTTCTTCAGTCTCTGATCTTCCTGCCCCAGCCGCCCAAACCATCGCCGCTGGAACCGCTGGCTCCCGCCTCCCGTGGTCGGCTATTCTGCCGGGCAGGCCTCACGGCCCCATCATATACTCGCATCCCTGGCCTGTCTATCCTTCTACTCACCCACACCTCCTATTATTTTCCGGGACGGCAGCCGAACCAGTCAACCCTCATACTCTCCACCGCGTGGGCAACCACTTCCGTGTCTTCCCCGGCTCCGTGTCATTCCCTTCGTAGTCCTCACCATCGTCCACCGCCCTGGTGCTCTCAGTGTGGCGTGGTCAACGTGGTCAACGAACGACATCCATCAGAAGTGGACTGTATGTGGAGAGGCTGACAGCTGGGTCCACGGCCGCACACAAGGAAATGCCTCCTTATTACGCGCAAAATAATGATTTCTCCACCTGACATCTGGGACCCACCAGAAGGGCCTTTGTATTTCGCGAAAAAATGTTCCCTCCGCTGACAGGTGGGACCCACCAACTATATCTTCGCACGCAAGGAAGAGCCTCCTTACTGCGCACAAAAAATGAATACCCCCTGCCAGCTGGGACCCACCATAGTGGGAGGCTAACTTGTGGGCCTACTAAGTTGACGGGGACGGAGGGCTTTGTCAAGTTAGTCAATATGAATGATTCTAGCTCCAGTGACCGTACGATGTCCATCCAGTGCCCAGTGCAAGTTGCTGTTTTTGCTTGTTTTTTTACTTCGCGAATATCCATATCAAATGGAGTCCAAACACAGCGAAACTTTTTGGAGATCTTTTCTGTCGAGAAGACAACTTGGGAGCCAAGGAGGTGCCATAAGGGAGGCTATGGGGCCCACTACCCACCTGGGTGCGTTAGAGGCCCCTAGCGTGCCCTGATGGGTAGTGGGGCCCACGAAGGTCCATTCCACTGCCTCTCAGCTCTATAATTACCTAAATATTCCAGAAACCCTAGGGGAGTCGACGAAACACAATTCCAGCCATCGCAAGTTCGAGAACTACGAGATCCAATCTAGAGCTCTATTCCGGCACCTTGCCGGAGGGGAACACAATCACGGAGGTGTTCATCATCCTCATTGGTGCTCCTCCATATGCAGTAGATAGACGGCTTCTTCTCTCTTTTTGGTTCTCAATATAATGTTCTCCTCAACGTTATTGGAGATCTATTTGATGTAATGACCTTTTGCGGTGTGTTTGTTGAATTGCGAGTTTATGATCAGTTCTATCTATGAATATTATTTGAGTCTTCTTTGATCTCTTATATGCATGATTATTATAGCCTCGTATTTGTTCTCTGAAAATTTGGTCTAGTTTTGCCAACTAGATTGACTTTTCTTGCAATGGGAAGAGGTGCTTTGTGATGGGTTTGATCTTGCGGTGCTCAATCTCAGTGACAGAAGGAGAAGTGACACGCATGTATTGTTGCTATTAAGGATAAAAAGATGGGGTCTATTCCTACATGAATAGATCTTGTCTACATCATGTCATCATTCTTATTGCATTACTCTGTTTATCCATGAACTTAATACACTAGGTGCATGCTAGATAGCAGTCGATGTGTGGAGTAATAGTAGTTGATGCAGAATTGTTTCGGTCTACTAATCTTGGAGATGATGCCTATATACATGATCATTGCCTTGGATATCATCATAATTATTTGCTCTTCTATCAATTTCCCAACAATAATTTGTTTACCTATCGTATGCTATTTTCTCGAGAGAAACCACTAGGGAAATCTACGACCCCCGGGTCTATCTTTTATCATATTGTTTTCAGATCTATTATCCCAAAAACCCAAAAATACCTTGTTGCACTTTTTCTTTATTTATTTTATTTTGTGTTTGTACTAGATCTATTTATCCAATCTCATACAATTTAATCTATCTCAATACCGAGGAGGGATTGACAACCCCTCTTATGCGTTGGGTTGCGAGTATTTGTTATTTGTGTGTAGTTACTGTTTACGTAGTGTTGCTTGGTTCTCCTACTGGATTGATAACCTTGGTTTCATAACCGAGGGTAATACTTACCGTTGCTGTGCTGCATCATCCTCTCCTCTTCGGGGAAATACCAACGCAGATACAAGAAATCAGGGAGTTTTTTGGCGCCATTGCCAGGGAGGATCAAGTCAGGATAGTCGCCCGTCAACTTGCCAATTTCTGCCACCGTTGCCGGGGAGAGATCATCAACATCTATCAGGTACCCAATCACAAATCTCATCTCCTTGCAATTACATTATTTGCCATTTTCCTCTCGTTTTCATCTCCCCCACTTCTAAAATGTTTTTGCAAAAAGCGCAAAAATATTTGCCTTTTTATTTGGCTTTTCCCTTTCAATCTTTTGTTTGCTCGGACCTGTCATCATGAGTTACTTTGGTATGGCAGAGACATATGATGTCACAACTCCTAAAATTTGACGTTATGGTTATCTAGATGCTAAAACTTTTGTTTTGGGACAAGGTAATGCTATAAGAGAAGAAACCATTCAATAATTCTTTAATTGTGTTAGAACTTTCACTTGTGATGATACTCCTATTCTTAAAAGGACTAAAACTTATGCGGAAGCTATTTCAGCACTAGTTCTGAAACTTGAAAATAGATTTATTCATACTCATTCTACCTTGCAAAGATCGTTTTATGAGCTACCCATTATAAAGGATCCTAAATCTAAAACCATAGCCACCCTTGTTCTTATGAATTAATTTGATCACATAGTACGAGAATCTAGGGGGATCTTTGCTTTTTATGGTATGAACCGTGAAAAATTGTTAATAGATTAGATCCTTTACAATTGTGATTATGTATTAAGACATTTGCTTGCTAATAATATTTTTTGATGAGAACCTTGAAAAGTGAATTCCCATTTTGGATATGATCCAACAAGCTTTCAATTATGTTAATCAACAATATCCTTCAATTCTAGCCGGGAGTCAAAGGGGATAAAAAGATGGACAACTTGATAATGCTAAAATTTCTATGGACAATGTGTTTAAGTTCTTTCAGAAAAACCTCCTTACAAAAACTCATCTATGGAAAACAAAACTGAAGATGACAATACTTGAATCTATGCATTATGCCTAGCTAGGGGCATAAAACGACAATGCTTGTTGGGAGGCAACCAAATGGATAAAATAATTTTTTCTCTTTCTTCCTGTTGTTGTGTGTTCACACAATTATGCTTTAGGATCATCTTTTAATTAGTGTTTTAATTATTTTGATTTCATGTTTTAATTAGTGTATGTGCCAAGTAAAGCCTTTAGGATCATCTTGGGTGATTGTTGATTTGATCTTGTTGAAAAACAAAAACTTTTGCGCCTGGTAGCAAAAATTTCAAAAATCACAGAAGTGACGATAAATTCGGATTTTTACACAATATTGATATACAAATTGCCTACGTTGTCCTAAGTTTTCAGAATTTTTGGTGTTATGGAAGTGTGAACAAAGACCAGATTACTACAAACTGTTCTATTTTTGACAGATTCTGTTTTCGTTGCATTGTGTGCTTATTTGGATGAATCTATAGATTGTATCGAGGGGGTATAGGCCATCGTAAAGTTAGAATACAGTAGGTATAATGCAATAATAAAATATGAATGGGCTTGCAACAGTACTTAAAGTGGTGATTTTCTTTATCATACTAACAGATCTCACGAAGGTTTTGTTATGTTTTGTGAGATTGAAGTTTTCAAGTTTTGGGTGAGATCATGATGGATGAAGGAGTAAGGAGTGAAAAGAGCCTAAGATTGGGGATGCCCATGGAACCCAAAGGTAATATTCAAGGAGAACCAAGTAACTAAGCTTGGGGATGTCCTGGAAGGCATCCCCTCTTTCTTCTAACAATCATTGGTAATTTTACTTGGAGCTATATTTTTATTCGTCACATATCATGAATTTTGCTTGCAGCGTCTTGTATTATATGAGTCTTTGCTTGTTTTGCTTTTTAGTTTGTCACAATCGTCCTTGCTGGACACACCTATTTGAGAGATCCATAATGATGCTATGATTTGTTAGAATTGCTCTATGTGTTTCACTTATTTTTTTTGAGATATGGAATTGCTCTAGCGCTTCACTTATATCTTTTCTGAGCACGATGGTGCTTTAAATTTTGAAGAAATACTCTCATGCTTCACTTATATTATTTTGAGAGATCATGAAAATTATTCATGCTCATGTTCTTCACTTAAATTTTTTGAGAGCTTGATATAAGCAACGGTAATATATGAATTTAGTCCCAAAGTGATAGATATCCAAGGGGGATGTAATAAAAACTTTCATGAAGATCATTGGACATTATAAACTTGATTCTTTGCAATAGTTTTGAGATATGATGATAGTAATATGTGAGTCATGTTGGTGAGTAATTATGCTTTAGTAAGAATATTGGTGTTAAGGTTTGTGATGCCCTATGCAAGCACGAAAGTCAATAGTTGGTGCATCATTAGGTGTTCGTTATGCCTAATTCTCATTTATGAGAATTTTTGTTTCTTGGTTGGTTGCATCTCAATCTATTTGCTACACTTTCCTTGCACTAAGTGGGAATACTACTTGTGCATCCAATTCGATTGTAGCCGAGAGTCAGAGGGGATAAAAAGATGGACAGCTTGATAATGCTAAAATTTCTATGGACAATGTGTGTCAAGTTATTTTTGAAAAACCTCCTTACAAAAACTCATTTATGGAAAATAAAACTGGAGATAACAATTGTCGGAGCAATGGGCCGCCGTTAGGCTAACCTGAGGCCCATAACCTTTCAAGACATCGGGGCTGACTGCGCCCCTCAAGACAACGGACGGAGAGCCGACTTCAGGAGGGTGGCTGGAGGAACAGCCGGCAGCCCATATGCGTCTGAGCCCTAGAGAAGAGATCAAGACCGGCTGACTCCGACTGGCGGCTTCCAGAGAAGCCGGCCACGGGGAGTCGGCCCCCGACACCAGCAAAGCCCATGCCCTCACCAGGGGGGATGGGACAGGGAGTGGTGACGGTAAAGCCCACTCCCACCCCTTTTCCAGGGGATGGCCAGGGCACAGTGCATTGTACCAACGGAGATCTCCGTCTGGCGCAGCACTGTTGCCATGCCATCCCTGACTTCAGCAAAAGTGGGCGGAGTCCTGTAGCCACGACGGTCTGACAGTATGATCCACGGAAGATGGGCCATACCAGTCAGTGAGAGTCCGGAAGACGGCAAGGGCGCCACCAGTCGGACCCGTAGGGAGCCGGCCCGCGGAAGTCGGCCTGCCCCTCCCATGGGTTCCACGTGCCATTAACCAGATGAGACGGGGAGTGGCTACAGTAATCGCCTGCCAGGCGGCAGGCCTGTAGCCACGACCCCATGACGAAGCCTGCGTCATTAGAGGCAGAGCTACAGTAATCAGCAGCCGACAGATCTCGCCAGTGGCGGTGCGGCCTATCGGCTCCGTACCGGACTAGTTGACTGGGCCCACCAATCGGTGGGCCCCAGCAGTCGGCCAGAGGGCCGACAGGCGAAGAGACTGATAGCTGGGCCCTATGTCCATACAGTTTACCATTGTACCCCTGGGGGGTAGGTTTATATCAACCCCCAGGACACCCATGCAAAGGGGTCCGATTCATTAGAACTAGACCAGACCTTAGAGAAAGGAGAGAGCTAGCCCTGCCTTCTCCTGTCCACAGATACAGCTCGAGGAGCGCCTTTGTACTCACTTTGCCTTAGTGATCATGCGGAGACCCTGCAGAGCAGGACTAGGGGTGTTATCTCCTAGGAGAGCCCCGAACATGGGTAAAGTACGCCAGCGTTTGTGTCTACGCCTCATCCTGTTTCCAGGCACCGGCGACGTTCTACTCGCCCCCACCATGATAAGCCATCCATTGGCATATGTCGCACCCAACCCCCGTCATTCGGTGCCCACCGTGGGGCCTGGTGCACCGTCGTGTGGAGACCTGTTCTGGACGGGAACCCTTTTTCTCCCTAGCGAGCGCAGCCAGCCCAGCACGCCAGACGGGGTCTGCGCCGACGCGCTGCATGGCACTGAAATTGTCTGCGTGGCCAGTTGCCTCGCCGATCTTGTCGGCGAGGTCCGCCTCTCCGACGAGCCCGCATCCGACGCAAGCACGGGTGGCCCTGAGAGCCTCCTTGCGGGCCTCCTCGATCAACTCCACATCGCCAGTGAGCCAGCTGGGGACTTCGAGTCCATGGGCTCCACCGATCCGATGTTGGTCGACTCCGACACCGCGTCACTTGACATGTTCCCCACCAATGTGGTGGTCTACGACGAACCGTTTCCTCACGCGGAGAGCGGTGGAAGTACCGTCACGGAAGTGCTTGTCATTGATCATGACGAGCACTCGGGCCGGGGTGATTATGACCCGCTCAACGCGGCGCTACAAGACCTGGCCGCGCCCATTCCCCAAGACGCCGACGCTGAGATGCTGGAGGCACGCTGCCTTCAGCTAGTCGAAGGCGCCAAAAAGCTGGTCAGCATGAGACGCCTGTCAGAAGCTTACTAGCGCGAGATGGACTGCGCTGTGGGCGGCATGCTGGCTGTGGCTGGGCCTAGCCGCCTTGGCATGGTCCAGTAGCGCGGCGTGGCCATCGCCGATCTGTTCGGGGCGAATCGCCCCATCTACGCCACACCTGCGGAGAACATTCTAGCCGCCCAGGCGGCGGCGGACGAGCTAGACAAGTTTGAGGGCGAAGAATGTCGCTTGATGAAGGAGCGCGTCCAGCGACTCCTTAACGCGGCTGCTGAGCAGAACGAGGCCGGCTGCCACACTGATGCGCCGCGTCGACAGAATGACAACCTGCTTCCGCGCCGAGACCAAGGCGCGGAGTCTCGGACACCAACTTGCGGCGTCCGTGGAAGAAAGGACAAGGAGCCGGCTGCCAACCGCAGTCGGACTCGCATCACCATAGAGCGCGACCGAGACGTCCGCCCAAGAACAGTGGAACGACGGGACGACTGTCCGCTTCCTCCCCCTCGGAGGGAAAGGCGAGTCTCCCCGCTGCCAGTTGATCACCCAACGCTCGGCGACCACCTTAGCCGCCGAGAGGGAGTCGGAGAGAATGACGCCCGCCACCGGATCAACCGTCTCCATCGATCCCTGGCGCTTGAAGAAGAAGATGAGTTGGGTCCGCCGTGTTTTGGCCCCCGCATCCAAAACGAGCCCTTCCCCAAAGGGTTCACGCTCCCGAGAGATATGCCCAAATACACCGGCTCCGTGAAGCCAGAAGACTGGCTGGTCGACTACTCCACGGCCGTTAGCATAGCAAATGGCAACAAGCGTGTTGCCATGAAGTACGTTCCGCTCATGCTCCAAGGCACGACCCGGACTTGGCTGAATAGCTTAAGGCCCCGCAGCACCAACAGTTGGGTCGACTTCACTGATGCCTTCGTCCGCAACTTCATCAACACAACAAGCGGCCGCCGACTCCAACCCGCCACCTCCCGGCCCGGCCGCCCTCGTCCAAGTCACAGTATTGGCTATTGCAGAAATCGTAGCACCTTCATGGGCCCAGCCCATTCTCAAATTCATAGTGAACAAAGAGCTGCCAGCCGATGAGATCTCGGCTCGGCAAGTACAACGCCGGGCGGCAGCGTACACCATCGTCAATAGAGAGATCGTAAGGCGCAGTGTCACTGGTGTTCACCAGCGATGTGTGGAGCTAGAGCAAGGCCAAGCAATCCTCAAAGACATCCATCAAGGCTAGTGTGGCCACCATGCGGCTTCGAGAGCACTCGTCGCCAAAGCTTTCCGCCATGGCTTCTTCTGGCCGACTGCTCTTGAATACGCCAAGTCTTTGGTCCAAAAATGCGAGGGGTGCCAGAAGTTCCACTCTAAGCCTCATAAGCCGGCTTCGGCACTCAAAACTATTCCTATTGCCTGGCCCTTTGCTGTTTGGGGCCTGGACATGGTTGGACCATTCAAGACGGCACGAGGCGGTTTGACTCACTTACTTGTCGCAGTGGACAAGTTCACCAAGTGGATAGAAGCAAAACCAATCAAGAGTTTAAATGGTCAGACTGCTGTGACCTTCATCTCTGACATCACAACTCGGTACGGCATACCGCACAACATCATCACCGACAACGACACAAATTTTGACAAAGGTGCCTTGGCCCGTTTCTGCGCGACGCAGGGCATCCGACTGGACTTAGCGCTCGTCGCCCATCCGCAGTCCAATGGTCAGGTAGAGTGAGTAAATGGCCTAATCCTCTCCGGCATCAAGCCTCGGCTGGTCGAGCCTCTGGAGCGCTCGGCAGGCCGCTGGCTTGATGAGTTGTCAGCCGTCCTCTGGAGCCTGCGCACGACTCCAAACAAGTCAACCGGCTTCACGCCCTTATTCCTTGTCTACGGTGCTGAAGCCGTCATCCCAACGGCATAGAGTTCGACTCCCCTCGAATCACCATGTACACCGAAGAGGAAGCAGAAGAAGCACGTCAAGACGGCGTCGATCTACTGGAAGAGGGTCGGCTATTGGCACTCAGCCAATCTAGCATCTACCAGCAGGGCCTACGCCGATACTACAACCGGAAGGTCAAGCCGTGATCTTTCCAAGAAGGAGACCTTGTGCTCCGGCTGATTCAGCGAACAGCCGGCCAGCACAAGCTCTCAGCACCTTGGGAAGGCCCTTTCATCATCAGCAAAGTGTTGGGCAACGACTCCTACTACCTGATCGATGCTCAGAAGCCCCGAGTACGCAAGAGGGACGACTCCGGCAAAGAGACGGAGCGGCCATGGAATGCAAACCTCCTCCGAAGATTTTACAGTTAATGCAGTATGTATCACGCTACCTTTTGTATTAAAGTACGAAGACCTCGGGCCCCTCGAGAGGAGCTCGGGGATTGCCTTCTTTTATCTATATGATAAAGAGTTATGCCTATGAATATGTTATTCTTCGTTGTGCCACTTGGCACCGGGTTTGACTAGTCGGCCCTGGGACTTGCCGACTTGAGCTATGAAACGACTTCCTGTAGCCGGACAAGTAATGTGTGGCACTTAAGACATCTCCTGTTAGCAGCCGCAGATCGCAGAGCGACTGTCCGGCGAATCGGAGTAAGGTAGAATGGGTGCCCATATGAAAAATGGCTAAGGACTCAAAGCTCGCTCATAGTTTAAAGCCGATTTTCAGCCTTTTACAGCCGACTCTTTAGCAACCGGCTTGCCGTTTCCTAAATTAACTTGCTAAAAACTCTAAAAGGCTAAGTACTTGCTTTCCCAAAGAAGCCAAGTTTTCAATCTGGCGGCAGTCCGCAGAGCGGCTGTCCGACTAGCAAGACGGCAACCAAGGGAAAGCGGCAAAGGAAAAAGTCAAAGAGCAATAAGTAAGAAGAGATAGAATGCGGATAAATATTTACATAGAGAGGCCCTTGGCCGAATTACCAAACAGAAGTTCAAGATACACCCAGTGGGTGGAATTGTGCGAAATAACAAGTTCATTGAGAATGCTAGGCAGGTAAAATAAAGATAAAGTGGCAGCCTAGGAAGCCGCTGGCGGACTCGGAGGACCGGAGGGGTCGGCGGTGCAGGTTGCCAGGGCGGCCGGCTGGTTGGTCTCCGCTTGATTGCCTCTGGGAACAGCTGGCTCAGTTGGGCGCGACTCGTTGCTAGAGGCACGGTCGAGCTGGGGCTGGCTGTCTGCCTCGACCTCTGGCGCCTCCTCCTCGTCTCCTTCCTCCTCCTCGCCTTCCTCTTCACCACTGGAGTCGATCACCTCCGCCGAGTCCTCGCCGTCGTCCGGGTTCAGCCCGAACCACTCCGGCGGCGCCTCCTCGCCGTTTTCAGCCCGCTCCGGGAAGAAGATGATGGTGTCGGTGTACTCGGCGATCGACGTGGCGCGCTTGACAAGATCGTCTTCCACCGCTGCCAGCTCCGCCTGGGCCTCTAGCCGGAACGTGGCTAACTGGGCTAAGCTCAGCCCAGGATACCACGCCTTGGCGAATTCTAAAGCCCAGCATGCTCCAGGCCGGGCCGAAGAACACTTCCAGGCCTCAAGACGGCCGGCTGTGACCTCCAGCCAGTCGGCAGTCCGACTGGGGGTGCGCGGTGCCTGCATATCCGGCCATAGGGCGGCGATCGCCTGGGCGCCGACACGTTGAAGCCGGCGCAGCATCCGGTGGGCTGGCCGAAGGCGGGCCTCGATGCTAAGGATCTGCTCACTAAGAGTCCGGGGGCGTTGGCGGTGATCTGTGCGCCGTCCGCCCTCCGTGCTTCACGGTCAGCCTCAATGGCTTGATTGGCGGCGTCCGAATGGCCGGGGAAGAAGTCTGCCAGGAAGAAGAACGAAGAAACAAGGTTAAAAAATTTAAGGCCGACTCGACTAGCAGTCGGCAGCCCAGAAAAGGAAATGAGGGGAAGCTCACCATCGACAAGATCTTCGATTGCTTGGAAGCCGGAGACCAGCGTCACCTCCTTGTCGGTCCAGGAGGAGCGCTCGGACGCAAATTCGGCAAGAAGGGAGGTCTCCTTGTCCTCCGCCTCCTTCTGGGCCCTCTGGAGCAGCTCCTTCTGCTCTGCCAGGTGCGTAGCCAGCCAATCGCGCTCCTCCGTCAGCCGGCTGCAATCCTCCTCCTTGACGCGCAGCGTGGTGTTGACTTCGCCTAGCTGCTACTGAAGGGCGGTGTTGGCTTCTGAAGAAGGAGGGGGAGGGGTGTCAGTCGTCAACAAAAAAGAAAGGTCGTCGGGGAGATATGGCCTGAATGCTCAGCATTCGGCCCAAATCTCGGGGACTACAACCCGCGGGTGCGCCAGCGCGCCCCCGCAGAGAAAGAAGAGGACTTACCCCGGCTGTCTGACAAGTCGGCGGCCCGCTTGGCCAGCTCCTCAACATTGGCGTTGAAGGAGGTCACGCGAAGATTGTGGTAATCTTGCATCAAAATTTAAGAAAAAGTGTTGGTACTTGGAACTCACCGATTAGAGTTCCGAGCCGCCTGCTTAGCAGCCGACCCGAAACTCGGGGACTACACCTAGTGGGTGCACTGGCGCACCCCCACAAAGAAAAACAAGGAAGCAAAATAAAAAGAAAGGATGTGTACCCGGATGGCCGTTCGTGACGACAGATATGCCTTGGTGCACTCCTTGATGGCGTCACCCTCGGCCCGGAGCTTGGCTTGGACGTCCAAGAGCGCCCGGTTCAACGGGCCCGTCCCGCCTCCCCGCACCCACCCGGTGGGCGTGGCGCTCGACACCTCGGTGTCCGGGATCATGGAGCTCGTAGCTCCGGTCTCCTGAGGACGTGGTGTTGAGGCCGCCTTCGCGAGACGGCGGCACGTCAGCGTGCTGACCTCGAGGGCTAGGACCGTCGCCGCCGCGCCTCCGGTTGGCGGCACTGGCGGGTCCGCCGGTTGTCCGCCTGGCGCACCTCCGGAGGGTGGCGGTGGCGGCACAATGACTTCCGGCGTAGCGGTGACGTCGGCGTCCATCTCCATGATCGGGTTCTCATCGCCGACTTCCCCAGTCTGCGCCGTGAACTCCGGTGGCGGCGGCGCGGAGTTCAAGGGGACGACAAACACCGCCGACTGACGGTGTGTGGCTTCCTCCGCGCTTCTTCTCCGCATCGGTGGCCTCGGCCTCCGCCAGCTTCTTCAGAGCGGCGGCCTCTGCCTTGTCGGCTTCCGCCTTCTTCAAGCGGGCGGCTTCCCGCTCCTCACGCGCCTCCCGCATGTTCCGCTCTGTCGCCTCCCGGAGGTCGGCGGCAGGATCAATCCGCCGGGTGGTGGAGGAGGTCTCCGCCGACTTTACGACGGAGCCGGCAACCAAGTTCTCAAGAGAGAGAGGGGCCCTAAAGTCGGGAAAATAAAGTAAAGGGATTTCAGACAGACTCAATAAATAAACGTGAAGGTACGAAGGGAGGTAGTACTTACACCGAAATCAGCTGCGGCGTCTTCACCGCCTTGCGGAAGCGGTTGGCCTTTGCGGCCACTTCGTCCTGCTTAGTCGCCGTGGTTGAGCCCTTGGGCTTCTTCGGCCAGCTACCGAACAGGCTCGTCCCGGCCCTGCGCTTCTTGCCGCCGCCTTGAGCATCTGGCGGGGCTGACAAGTCCGCGCCCGGCTGGCCGGCTCCTGGCTGGTGGCATGGGGCAACCTCCTCGTCATCATCAGGCCAGTCCTCGAGACTGGCCCCATGTCTCGGACCACCTGACGTGCCGCCTCCTCCCTCGGCGTCGTCTTCCAGGGCCGCCGCCCCCAAGTCGGGGTCGTCCACATCGCTCTCTGCTCGGTCGAGGAGAAACTTGCGGTCCAGCCCTGCGGTGCCGGCTGCTGGCTGGAGGAGGGGGTTCTGACCAAAGCCGACTGGTCAGAACAAGCAAGACGGACTTGGCAGTAAAAATGTCAGGAGAATCGAAGAAAAAGAGAGAAGGAAAACAACTCACCAGAGGCAGAGGGGAAGCACGTGAATACGGCTCCTTGCCGAACTGCCACTCTTCGTTGAGGTCGCAGCTTGCAAGATAGTTCACCATGTAGGATACCTCCTCGTGAGGCATCTCCTTGGTGCACATTCGGCTCGGGTCTCGGTGCCCGCACATCTGGCAGATCATGTGGGGGCGACTTTTGAGGGGCAGCACTCGGTGCGCCACGAAGGCGGCCAGCAAGTCCGGCCCGGTCAGGCCCTCTGACTGCGCCAGTACTCAAAGCCGCGCAACGGCGCCGGCTCCTGCTGGCGTCAGTGTCCGGGCCCGGTGTGACTAGTTGGGCTATCTCCCAGCCGGTGGGCCGGCCACGTAGGCCGGCAGGTTGACCCAATCACCCTCCGCGGAGACGTTCTTCACGTAGAAGTACGACCGCTGCCACATCTTCACCGACTTGATCAGCCTGATGGAGGGAAATGGGTTGTCGGCCCCCGACCTCCGCACGGCGATGAACGCGCCGCACTGAGCCGGCACGCCCGCGGCTTGGGTGCCGATCTTGGAGAAGAAGAACTCTCCCCAAAGCTCGATGGTGGGGAGAACGCCGATGAAGCCTTTGCACAGGGTGACGAAGGCGGACAGTACCACCACCGTGTTGGGGGTGAGGTGGTGCGGCTAGAGTCTGTAGAACTCGAGGAAGGAGCAGAAGAAGTTGCTCGTCGGCAGGCCCAGGCCGTGCAGGCAGTGCGAGTGGAAGACGACCCGCTCGCCCTCCTGCGGCGCCGGCGAAATCTCTCCCCTCCGCGTGAGGTGGACCCTCATGAGGTCCTCGCCGGGCAATCGACGCGTCTTGCGGAGGAAGTCGATGTGATCCTCGTGGACCTCCGAACCATCCCAGGATACCGGAGTGCGCCGTCGGGGGAGTGACGACGGAGGAAGAGCTCATCGTGAGCGGACCGCTGCAACGTTCGACGAGGCTCGAGGAGCAGAGAGAGAGAGAAGAAGGAGAGGAAGCAGTGGGGAGGTGGGGCGCGCGTGCTCCGCCGTTTCCCATCCTCCCCCTACTTATAGCCCAGTGGGCTGCGAAGCCGAGGGGGCGGTTGTGGGATTTACTGCGCCCACTACTCCACGCCCCCCGCGTTTATCGCGCAAAGTTACTGCGCGCGGTAACTCCGTGGGAACCTCAACCGCCCCCCATGGCCGCAGCGGATCCGCTCGCGTGCCGAGGCGTGGTAGTGGCGGGCCCCGCCTGCGGACATGTCCCATTTCGCGGACGGGTAGGCAGGCTGGCCTGGCCACTGGTTGCCATGTGGTGGGCACGGAGTGGGTGGCGGCCAGGAAGCTTAGCTTGTACGCCACTGAGTTCCCGCCAGGGGATTCAAAAGTATTTTTTGGACGAATCAAAGTCAGGCGACTCCGACTCCTAGCAGTCGGCCCGGCAGAGTCAATCGGAATCACCACCTCAAGTACTCGGAGAATGAAGCTACTGAGGCTCCTCGGCTGGATGTCCATGGCGCCTCATCAGCTTCGGGGACTACTGTCGGAGCAATGGGCCGCGGGTAGGATAACCCGAGGCCCATAACCTTTCAAGACATCGGGGCTGACTGCGCCCCTCAAGACAACGGACGGAGAGCTGCTTCAGGAGGGCGGCTGGAGGAACAGCCGGCAGCCCATATGCGTCCGAGCCCTAGAGAAGAGATCAAGACCGTCCGACTCTGACTAGCGGCTTCCAGAGAAGCCGGCCACGGGGAGTCCGCCCCCGACACCAGCAAAGCCCATGCCCTCACCAGGGGGGATGGGACAGGGAGTGGTGACGGTAAAGCCCACTCCCTCCCCTTTTCCGGGGGATGGCCAGGGCGCAGTGCATTGTACCAACGGAGATCTCCGTCTGGCGCAGCACTGTTGCCATGCCATCCTTGACTTCAGAAAAAGTGGGCGGAGTCCTGTAGCCACGACAGTCTGACAGTATGATCCACGGAAGATGGGCCCTACCAGTCAGTGAGAGTCCGGAAGACGGCAAGGGCGCCACCAGTCGGACCCGTAGGGAGCCAGCCCGCGGAAGTCGGCCTGCCCCTCCCATGGGTCCCATGTGCCATTAACCAGATGAGACGGGGAGTGGCTACAGTAATCGCCTGCCAGGCGGCAGGCCTGTAGCCACGACCCCATGACGAAGCCTGCGTCATTAGAGGCACAACTACAGTAATCAGCAGCCGACAGATCTCGCCAGTGGCGGTGCGGCCTATCGGCTCCGTACCGGACCAGTTGACTGGGCCCACCAATCGGTGGGCCCCAGCAGTCGGCCAGAGGGCCGATAGGCGAAGAGACTGATAGCTGGGCCCTATGTCCATACAGTTTACCATTGTACCCCTGGGGGGTAGGTTTATATAAACCCCCAGGACACCCATGCAAAGGGGTCCGATTCATTAGAACTAGACCAGACCTTAGAGAAAGGAGAGAGCTAGCCCTGCCTTCTCCTGTCCACAGATACAGCTCGAGGAGCGCCTTTGTACTCACTTTGCCTTAGTGATCATGCGGAGACCCTGCAGAGCAGGACTAGGGGTGTTATCTCCTAGGAGAGCCCCGAACATGGGTAAAGTACGCCGGCGTTTGTGTCTATGCCTCATCCTGTTTCCAGGCACCGGCGACGTTCTACTTGCCCCCACCATGATAAGCCATCCATTGGCATATGTCGCACCCAACCCCCGACAAAAATACTTGAATTTATGCATTATGCATAGCTAGGGGCATAAAACGACAACGCTTGTTGGGAGGCAACCAAATGGATAAAATATTTTTTCTCTTTCTTTCTGTTGTTGTGTGTTCACACAATTATGCTACTATTATGATTGTGATTTCATGTTTTAGTTAGTGTCTGTGCCAAGTAAAGCCTTTAGGATCATGTTGGGTGATTATTGGTTTGATCTTATTGAAAAACAAAAATTGTTGCTCCCGGTAGCAGGGTTTTCAAAAATCACAGAAGTGACATAAATTCTATTTTTTACACAAGATTGATATACAAATTGCCTACGTTGTCCTAAGTTTTCATATTTTTTGGTGTTATGGAAGTATGGAGAAAGTCCACATTACTACAGACTATTCTATTTTTGACAGATTGTATTTTTGTTGCAATGTGTGCTTATTTTGATGAATCTATAGATTGTATCGAGGGGTATAAGCCATGGTAAAGTTAGAATACAATAGGTATAATGCAATAAAAATATGAATTGGTTTGCAATAGTACTTAAAGTGGTGATTTTCTTTATCATACTAACGGATCTCACGAAGGTTTTGTTATGTTTTGTGTGATTGAAGTTTTCAAGGTTTGTGCGAGATCATGATGGATGAATGAGTAAGGAGTGAAAGGAGCCTAAGCTTACGGATGCCCATGGCACCCCAAGGTAATATTCAAGGAGAACCAAACAACTAAGCTTGGGGATGCCCTGGAAGGCATCTCCTCTTTCTTCTAACATCATTGGTAATTTTACTTGGAGCTATATTTTTATTCATCACATATCATGGATTTTGCTTGTAGCGTCTTGTATTATATGAGTCTTTGCTTTTTAGTTTTTCACAATCATCCTTGCTGGAAACACCTATTTGAGAGATCCATAAGGATGCTATGATTCGTTAGAATTGCTCTATGTGCTTCACTTAAAATTTTGAGTTATGGAATTGCTCTAGTGCTTCACTTATATCTTTTCTGAGCACGGTGGTGCTTTAAGTTTTGAAGAAATACTCTCATGCTTCACTTATATTATTTTGAGAGATCATGAAAAATTCTTCGTGCTCATGTTCTTCACTTAAATTTGTTTGAGAGCTTGATATAAGCAACAGTAATATATGAATTTAGTCCCAAAGTGATAGATATCCAAGGGGGATATAATGAAAGCTTTCATGAAGATCATTGGATAAACTTGATTCTTTGCAATAGTTTTGAGATATGATGATATTAATATGTGAGTCATGTTGGTGAGTAATTTTGCTTTAGTAAGGATATTGGTGTTAAGGTTTGTGATTCCCTGTGCAAGCACGAAAGTCAATAGTTGGTGCATTAGTCGGTGTTAGTTATGCCTAATGCTCGTTTATGAGAATTTTCATTTCTTGGTTGGTTTCTTCTCAATCTATTTGCTAGACTTTCCTTGCACTAAGTGGGAATACTAGTTGTGCATCCAATTCGATTGTATCCGGGAGTCAAAGGGGATAAAAAGATGGACAACTTGTTAATGCTAAAATTTCTATGGACATTGTGTTTCAAGTTATTTTTGAAAAAACTCCTTACAAAAACTCACCTATGGAAAAAAAACTGAAGATGACAATACTTGAATCTATGCATTATGCCTAGCAAGGGGCATAAAACGACAATGCTTGTTGGGAGGCAACCAAATGGATAAAATAATTTTTGTCTTTCCTTTTGTTGTTGTGTGTTCACACAATTATGCTACTGTTATGATTCTGATTTCATGTTTTACTTAGTGTTTGTGCCAAGTAAAGCCTTTAGGATCATGTTGGGTGATTGTTGATTTGATCTTGTTGAAAAACAAAAACTTTTGCACCCGGTAGAAGAATTTTCAAAAATCATAGAAGTGACGAAAAATTCTGATTTTTTACACAAGATTGATATACAAATTGCCTACGTTGTCCGAAGTTTTGAATTTCTAGTGTTATGGAAGTACGGACAAAGTCCATATTACTACATACTGTTCTATTTTTGGCAGATTCTATTTTTGTTGCATTATGTGCTTATTTTGATGAATCTATAGATTGTACCGAGGGGTATAAGCCAAGGTAAAGTTAGAATACAGTAGGTATAATGCAATAATAAAATTTGAATGGGTTTGCAACAGTACTTAAAGTGGTGATTTGCTTTATCATACTAAGGGATCTCATGAAGGTTTTGTTATGTTTTGTGTGATTGAAGTTTTCATCCTTTGGGCAAGATAATGATGGATGAAGGAGTAGTGAAAAGAGCCAAAGCATTGGGATGCCCATGGCACCCCAAGGTAATATTCAAGGAGAACCAAGAAACTAAGCTTGGGGATGCCCTGGAAGGCATACCCTCTTTCTTCTAACAATCATTGGTAATTTTACTTGGAGCTATATTTTTATTCGTCACATATCATGAATTTTGCTTGGAGTGTCTTGTATTATATGAGTCTTTGCTTGTTTTGCTTTTTAGTTTGTCACAATCATCCTTGCTGGACACACCTATTTGAGAGATCCATAATGATGTTATGATTTGTTAGAATTTCTCTATGTGCTTCACTTAATTTTTTTGAGCTATGGAATTGCTCTAGTGCTTCACTTATATCTTTTCTGAGCACGGTGGTGCTTTTATTTTTGAAGAAATACTCTCATGCTTCACTTATATTATTTTGAGAGATGATGAAAATTATTCGTGCTCATGTTCTTCACTTAAATTTGTTTGAGAGCTTGATATAAGCAACGTTAATATATGAATTTAGTCCCAAAGTGATCGATATACAAGGGGGATATAATAAAAACTTTCATGAAGATCATTGAACATTATAAGCTGGATTCTTTGCAATAGTTTTGAGGTATGATGATAGTAATATGTGAGTCATGTTGATGAGTAATTATGCTTTAGTAAGAATATTGGTGTTAAGGTTTGTGATTCCCTATGCAAGGACGGAAGTCAATAGTTGGTGCATTATTTGGTGTTAGCTATGCCTAATGCTCGTTTATGAGAATTTTTGTTTCTTGGTTGGTAGCTTCTCAATCTACTTGCTAGCCTTTACTTGCACTAAGTGGGAATACTACTTGTGCATCTAAATCCTTAAACCAAGTTGTGCCATATGAGTCCAGCATATCTACCTATATGCGGTATTTCCACGGCGTCCCAAGTAAATTTGTATGTGCCAACTCTAATTTTCAAAATGAGTTCCCTTTTTGTGTGCTCATACCGCTCATGAAGCGGCAGGGCTGGCCAATATTTTTCCATGCTAGATGTGTTATTCACGAGATGAGTGTTTATTCATTTGTCATTGCACGAGAGTGTGACAGTAGTGAGGATGCCCAGTCCCGAAATGAAAAAAAAATTTACTTTGTGTTGTCAAATAATAAACTCCTTGGAAAATGTTGGTATGGAAGGCACCCGTGGATACAGCTAGCCATGGATTGTGAAAGAATGGTGGAAAAGGGAATAAACTTTATTTTATGTTTGGGAACCTGCCATGATGTATCTAGCATGTAAAGTATTGGGAATTACTTGGTCGTTTTCATTGTTGGCAAGCCGCCGCGCCACCGTGCCAATCTAGCTAGCAAACCTTGCGGAAAAGCAGACGAACGGAGCTATCTTGGCTAGCTAGCGGCCGTGAGCGTCGGACGGAGCTCGCATCCGCGCTGCTGCAAGATGGGCTCCGCACCGCCAGCGGTTTTGACCTCGCCTTCTGCCAGCGGCGGTAGCTGCGTCCCGTGGCCGAGGATGACAAGGTGGACGGGCCGGAGGTAAGAGGTCACTCGGGGATTTTTGTGCAGACTGGCATGTAGGTCCCACAAGTCTTAACGCCCGGTCGAATAGAAGGCGTTGACTTAATGGGCGACATGGGCCTTGTTTGGATACTCTAAGTTAGAGGTTAGATTCAAACCCTGAACTAACTCTAACCAAAGTGGTGTTTGGATGGCAGGGTTAGATTGACAACAAATGTATCCAAACAGGGCCATGGGTTGAAACGTGCCTATAACAACACTTTGTAGAGTAGTCGTTTCTTGGTAGGGCTGGTTGGTAAGAGCATGTACAATGGTTGATAAGGTAGTCTTATCTTAAGTCTGCCACGTATGCAAGTGGTAGTAGTTTCTTGGCATTATTAGTGGTTTCTTGCATCATTAGGGGTTTCTTGTAAGGCTACTCATAGTGGTGAGTATCATATGCTAGTAACATGCGTATGATACTAGTGTATGATACTACCTCCATAGTGCATAGTATCATAGATGACCATATTTATTGCCATGCATGACACAAAGTAGCATAGCATTTAACATGATACGGTATCTACCTATGTTACTCTAACACTCTCTCTTCTTTAATCATGTGCCACATAAGCATGTTCGCTAGTCCCAAGTGCATGTTACCACTGATGTTACCCCCACTATGGCCAGCCTAAGGAACAATGTACTACTAGCGACAAAAGGAGATTCTATGTTGCGTTGTACTCCAACGAGTACTACTACTGGTCATGGGAGTGTATACCTTGTTTTGTGGGTTCAACCCCGGCCGAACGCACGGCGGTTTTGTTTAAATAGTAGCTTCGCCTTGAGCCAATATTTTACACGGGTAGTTTGAGTTTTGAAGTCAAACGGACGTGCGGCACCACAATCTGGGTGCTTTGGATAGCCTAGACACGTGAACGGGTTTTCCTTCCTAGCATCTCGTGGCTCGCGTGCTCGCCCTAGCCGCACCTCGCTTGCAGCTTCCTAATCAACTAGTAGCATATTTAAACTAGCGCCTCCCAATTAAGCCCGAGGAGCCGGAAAAGCCTGGCGGGGCATTGGGAACTGTGCAATATGGCTCTATACGTAAAGTGCTCTACTACTACTCTGTAGCTTGTGGCGTTGCACGCATGGACTTCACTCCATTATCGGCTCTACTATAAAAGAAATTCCTCTTGACGTGTTTTTTTGAAACGGAGGCAAAAGCTTTGCTTCATCTCATTCATAAAGAAGGAACTACTAAAAAAGTTTGACAAGATCCATTACACCTCCACAAATGGAAGCGAAAAGCCTAGTCTCGCTGTATCAAATAACTCAAATGTTCTGCCCCCGCAGTAACCGTCACTGATAAACAGGCTGATAGTGTGTGCGTGAGAGGAGCGGCTGAGTAGGCCAACTATGTGAGATGATCGGCTGAATCGAGCACTGAGAGTACCCACTAGGCCACTACGTAGGTGTACTTTCCCTGCATTGATAGTACAGAGATGGTTCTAGAGAACAGTAGTACCCTCCACTTCCAACTATAGCTCCTTGGCCCTGAGATTCAAGAGTTCAAAACTGGTGCACTATACTAGAAGTACAGTACATAGCACTAGGAGTACCCTCGCACTACTAGTTGAGAAAGTAGTACTAGTACTGATACAATACGAGTACATACTCCTCCGTCACGTAATGTAAGACATTTTTTGACACTAGTTGGTGTGTACAAAAAATAGCAAAAACATACCCAAAATTTCTTAATCCATGCCAAAAACTACTAGCTTACTACGCTCTATAATTGGAAGGGATGAGGCCCTGCGGGTACTACGCTCTTACCTCCTCCTCGCCAGTTCCCCTCCCCCCGAAGAGAAGGCAGTTCGTCGCTGCTCCCATGGATTCGCCAGGCGGTTCACCTCCTCGTCGGGGCTGGCAGACCTTGGGCAATGATCCTCTGGGAAAAATCGCACGCTGCTCTGATGTCCTCACCGCCGCAGGACTCGGTGCTTCCTGCACCAACTATTTCAAGACGGTGCTTAAAATGTCTTGGGAAAAGTCCATGCTTGTTGGTCTTCCATGCGTCCTCGAGGAGAAGGTTCTTCTATGGGACAATCCTTCGAACGGTCCACCGCACCCTGGCCATGGTTGCACGTTGACTCCGCTAGAGTTGCCGATGTTGAGAGGTAGTCGGATTTTGTCCAATGAGCAGGTCAGTATTGGTGTTTGATCATGTAGTACTTAGTTATTCCATTTCCATCCCGTAATTTCTCCGCTGCCCACTGTCTTATATATAGGTCTGGGTCGGTGCCAACGAAGATTGGCTTGCATACCTCCGGCCGGATACCACCATCATTTTGCACATCATCCACAGCAGTGCGGCCATTCCGGTAGACCCCTTCTCCACCATTGGGATCGGCCATCCGGACTGGCTGGGCTTGAATACATATGATTATGCCTACATGAGATTAAAGAAGATAACAATTGCGGACCCACTGATAAAGCGACGCGGCTATGACGATTACTATATCATCGCGGTGTTCGACATAAGGATTGCCATCAATGCAAGAGGCAGTAGCGGGAGAGGCTGGCGCATGTTGGCGGCGACAGATTTGTACCCCTACATGTTCGAAGACGTTGTGCACCATCTAGGCCGCTTCTTCGCGGTGACAAGCCAGGGGACTTGTTTCATCTGGTTTCCATCCTACGGTATGGGAGATTACAAATGGAATGCACAAACCATCATTTGCATCCCTAACGGTACTCCATTATTTTGCAGGGACCAGTCATCCCGCGATCAAAATAAGATCGCCGATCCTGGATGTGCATTTGCATCCGCGATTTGGTCTAAGCTGGAACCTTGTAGCTGACTTTGGCATATTGGGATCAACTATCTTAGCAGTCGTTACCCATGGTACCACTGCTGTGCAACATGGTCACACAATCTACCACGATCGGACCGTCACCATCTACCCAGGTATTCCATTTTTAACCCTCTTGCCTTCTCTTTCATTGTTGTACTAGTACTCTACTTACGTACTAGTAGGAGTACTTTATACCTTGGAGGATGCGTATAGCTAGCTAGGCCCTTGAAGACTTGAACCCACTAGCTGCCACCATTTTTGTTTTTCCATGTATTACTATCTCATCCATGTAGCCAACAGTGGCTATATATAATAAGCTAGTTATTTTAGTTCCTCTATACCGGAGTAGTACTATTTGGTGCACAGTATTACTCACCGCCATATTTGAGCACAACATTATTATGCATGGAGCTTGACTATGTACATCACCATGTGTCTAGATCTGAGATGCCGCATGTACCAGATGAACGGCGCCGAGTTCGACCCCCGTGATGCTACGTGGGTGATGAGGAACATTCTTGGAGAGTAATCGCTTTTAATTAGGGACAGCTACCCCATTGTGAAGCGGATGCCACCTTCCGTGCACGACACGGAAGGTCTGCTGTTCATGAAGCATGGTTGTGTCTTCCGTGCGCACCGCCGGATGAACGACATGCTGGGACACGCTATCCCTGATTTATGCCGCTTCAGCTTGGATGAGTCTCCATCGTGTGGAACCGGACTAGAAAGCTGCGACAATGATTCCCGTTGCCCACCGCTATGGATCGTGCCATCCATGAAGAACACCTGGGACTGGAACCTAGAGGAGGACATGTAGCCCATGTATAACGTGTAAGTGGAGTACGGTAAATTGTGAACGGTAGCGTTGTGAATATATGTAGACTAGTCATGCACAAATTTATCACATGAATTGGAGATGTACTTGTGTGGCATACTGGCATTTGTCCTTTAGAATTTATTACTAGTAAATGTGTTATTTGTACGTGCAACTTGTGTGGTTGTTGCACGGGCTCCAACACGCTCTTTGAGAAAAAAAGGTGGCACAGCTTTGGATATACGTGACGTGGCGGCATCATAGAGTAGCATCATTCCCTATAGTTGTAGTATGCTCCTACTAGGACGACAACTCCTATAAAACCTTGCGCTTGGCTCTTTGCATCTTCAGGAGGTTTAACAGTTCGTACTCGTGTGAACCTTGCACTTGGCTCTTCGCCTCTTCGGAAGGTCCAACAATAATGATACTACAGTATAGATTATGCTTATGGCAATCTGACATCGATTGAACTGTTGCATGTCCACCGCGAGGGCGAGGGCGAGGGAGAGGGAGAGGGTGCTGTAGTCAAAACCCTCCCCTCGTCCTGCGAACCACCGCGCGCGTGGGCTAGGGAGAGGCGTAGTAAGCAAGCTTCTCCTCCTTCGGCGAGTTGACGGGACACATCAAAGCAGTACTAGTACTAGTCCATAGTGCGTCCTTTAAGCTTAATATGGCTTAATTTGAAACGAGAAAATACACTGGCAGTCAACGTATGTAACAATACGCTCTTTACGGTCACTACATATAGTTTTGTGGTGATTATACGATCATTAGCTCATCGTAGAGCACCGTATTGCACCCTACTGACCGGCCACATAGTCGACGTGGCACTTTGTTGACTGGTTAAATTGTCACCTAGTTTCTGGGTCCCACCTGTCAGTTGGCAGGGCAAAGAAATCAGCTAGAAAAACAAAGAGTGTAGTACATATACACTTCCATTGTATTTAGCCTTTAATCTAAATCGATATTGATTGACTAATGCACCAACTTGTGCTCTAGGTATAGGCTACATGTCTATCCTTAATTACAACATGCAACAACCTTCATTTAGTCTTCTTCTCTCAATGGTCGCATGCACACATAAGTCTTCTACTTTTGGGTGTTAATTATGCCCTGGTCAATGTGTAAATCTCTAAATGTACAGTCTTTTACGGACGTAGGGAGTAGGTTGAGCACTTGAGCGTGAGCGTGTGTGTTGCGTCGTGTACTGTGTGCCGCATGGGTACATGAGTGTTGTGTGCATCCATGTGTACGTGTGAGTGTTGCATGTTGCATGCATGCATGCATGCATGGGGCTTACTCTCTCCCATTGACATGTTCATATTTCAAGCTTCCTCTGTTCCCTCCATATGGTGATACTCCCTCTATTCCCAAATACGGAGTAAAATCCTCCCTCTGTTCCCAAATACGGAGTATTTGTCTTTCTAGATATTTCAACAAGTGACTACATACGGAGAAAAATGAGTGAAGTGAGCGTAGAGGCATAGGGATAATGTAGAAAGGAAGTCTTCGTGATCCATTATTCCCCATCTCGGTCAGAGAGAACTATTCAACTAGTCTTCGCAGTGAAGTGACAATACACGCTGCAGCAGATGGGACACTTAATTAATAAGATGAACCAGCGTGTTAGTGTTACTAAATCAGCCTTACCCAGTACTGCCATCATGTTTGCCAGTAGAGCACGCTTCATCCTCCATTAACTAACATATTGGCCCTCTTGTGGTAGACCCACATGTCATCGGTGTAAATATTTACACTCCGAAGGATGGTATATCCTGGTAGTAGTAGTAGAATTGAGATTTAATGCACCTTCTTCCCCGTATTCCACTCTTCTTCCCCGTATTCCACCCTTCTTCCTCCTCTCTTCCCCATCGTCGGCCGCACACCATTTCCCCCTGCTCACTGCTCGCCCGCCCGCGCTATCTTCCTTGGTAGCTCGCACGTACTATATCCCCCCGCTCACTTCTTGGCCATGCGAGGAGAAGCTTCTTCACTCGCCCGCCCGAATCCACTTCCCTGCTGGCTCGCAAGCACTGAAAACCCCAATGGCAGAACCGACTAAAAGGCAGAGCCGTGATTGGAATTCCCTCCCCGATGTTCTCTTGGAGCAGATCTGTAATCGCATGGACCTACTCAGCACTGTCCGTCTGGCCGCATGCTCGGTGTCTTTGTACCGTCTACTCGTTTGCAACCGGCCGCCTCTTTTCAAGACACCCCGCTTCCTGATGCCTGATCCTGCCAGGTGGCCCAGACACCGACTTGACGATCCTACGGAGGTTTCCGTGGTGCCCCTCGACATGCTACCACTACCCGTCCACCTGTCCTTCATGCGCGGCCCCTACTGGGCGAGCCTAAAGACCAACTGGATCGTCCTCATCCACCAATCCGGTAGTCCGTGGCATCTCGTGGATATCTACACCCAGCGAGAGATCACCCTTCCATCTTTGGATACCGCCGCCATCGAGCCTCGCGGCCCGCCGGACACTCCTGCCTACTACGCATGAGACACGTCGAGCTTTTGGCTCGACCTTTGTTTGCTGAAGGTTGTAATCTGCGAAGTGCCCACACCATCAGAAGACTACATGGATTACAAGCTCATCGCCGTGTTCAACATGGGATTAGTCTATCTGGAATCCGGTCGCCATACATGGTTATGGATCATCGTCGATCCTCTTTACCCAACACTTCTGTCTGATGCTATAGTGCATGATGGCATCGTTTATGCGGTCGACGCAATGATTGGCTGCCTACATTGGTGGAATCTATCGTCGTGTAATTGTTCTATCTCATCTCATCTTTACCTTAAGAATACGACTGCCTGTTCATTGTTACAAATTTAGAATATATAGTATGTCTATAACCACATCATTGCTATATGTTCCTCTCATTTCCTAGATTTTTTTGACCACACATGTTATTGTTAGAGTTGATATGAGAACAATTGGTATCTAATGATTGTTAGAATAGATATTATGAGTATAACCTCATGATTGCTATATGTTACTCTCATTTCCAGGATTTTTATAACAACACATGTTATTGCTTAGAGTTGATATGATAACTGTAGTAAGTGCTATGGTAGAATATGAGTAGGCCCTGTCATATCTGTTTTCCTCTAATTGTTACGTGATGTTTGAACCATGATATATTGCTATAATATGAAAGCCAATAATCCTCCTTTTCTAAAAAAATAAAAAATAAAAAAGAATATGAAAGCCATTGGCTTATTTTTTAACTTGGGGTAGGATTATGACCACAGCATTGCAATTCTCTGTCTATGATCTGTGTCACTGTTATAATAATCTTAATTCCACACATACTCTGAACATGATTGTTTATTTTTGTCATTTTGGTCTCCAATTTGAATTGTTGCAGCAGGCGCAAATGCGCTGGCCTTCATGATTCCAGGACCTGGAATCATACCAACCGATGGGTGGTGGTTTATCGCTCGTTCAGCTGACGGTGGTCATTTGATGCTCATTTGCACGTACCAAATTGATCAAACCATTTCATCAAACCACATGCAGTACAATGCCTGGGGCGTTCGTGACATTGATGGCTATGGCTGCTTCGTGTTCGAGAAAGATCCCAGCTCCGTTGGGCCAGGCGTATTCAACTGGAGGCGGGTGTACAGCCTCGGCAACCACTCCATGTTCCTCGGGCTCAATTATCCGATCATCCAACCAATCATCGATCATATCCCCGATGATGATTACCGTGTTATGCAACTTCCATTCGCCAGGGGGGACTATGTTTACACATCATACCATGGGTTTCATGAATCACCATATCCAGAGATTCGTCAACACAGCTTGTTGCCAGATATTCTTCAGTGTGTGAAAGGCATCAAGCTTCCATGCGATGGATGACTTTTGCAAACCCGACATGCGACGATGTGGTTCATGCCAATAGCAAATATGCACAACTTGATTCGTACTGATATGTGGACTGAGCCATGTATTCTGCTGTTGTAGTACGACCCTCTTTTGTTGGATATTATGTACTGTTGTTAGTTTGAAGCACTCCTCTGGTTTGAAGGATAGATACCTTTCTGGGATCAAGTGCATCCTAACTCACCAGCGCAAGATGTACTGATAATGATGGTGGAGATGTTGTGCAGTATATATATATATCACTTAGGCTTCAAGTGCGTACTTGTTAGTTAAACCTATGGTTAAAATGTGACACTAAATATGACTAGTAAGTAGTAAAGTAGCAGTACTAGTATACTTCGGTCAAATTATTCATCATGTCCACACATTGAATTGACGTGACAACACGCTGCGCGTGAGGTGACACAAGAATCCCGACGGCATGTTTGGGTATTCTAGACTTCAGATTTGGAGTACCACTTATCTGTCGAAATCTTTCATCATTCACTTAAAACAGTCGATTAATCATACATTGAGTACCATATTACTGGAATTAACCCATGCAAGTCGAAGAAGGATTGGCCGGTGCTGCCGGCTGGCGTCAAGTTCGATCTCATGGATCAGGAGCTGATCGAGCACCTTGAGGCCTAAGCAAGCATTTCTTCCAGCGCAATTCCAGGGCGTTCAAAAGGGATACGTGGACACGTCGCAAGATACAGTCGGAGTGCGGCATGCATGTGATGTGGCAAAACACGGGCAATACCTTGCCGGTGATGGTCAACGGTCGGCATATGGGCATCAAAAAGGTTCTGGTGCTGCACACCAACAAGAACTTCGACCAGTAGAGGACAAACTGGGTGATGCACTAGTACCACCTCGGGGACCTGGAGCAAGAGAAGGAGCAGGAGCTGGTCCTCTGCAAGATTTTCTACCAGACGAACACTAGGACCAGGACTAAAAAGATTATAAGTTAGTTTGGTATTGGTACTTGTACTACCTTGTCATCCGCTAGTTGGTATTGTTGTTAACGATCTTTTGGTATGAACTTGGCATTTCCTTCCAACCATCATGCCAAGGGTCGATGTGGATATAAAGCTGAATCATTTGTTTCGAAATGAATTTTGAGGCACCTGTTTTTTATTTGATGGGTAGCATAAGCACCTGCCGTTCGAATTCCCAGTTCTCCAAATTTTTCGAAACAAGTGCATGCTCTTATTATCACGATGAAAAAACAATATCCATGCTGCATCCCAGTTATCAGTCTGTACTTGCAGAATTCTCTCGTTTATTGAGCACGTACATTGTTTTTTCAGGTCGAGCAAGTTTCAACTGGGCTGTAGAATGCCCAGGCTTGGTTTTTTTTTAACAGGTCCAGCCCATGACGACAAAGGGGCACAAATATCCAGTAGGTATCTACTGGCCTCTGGCCCGCCAGCGTTAGTTATATTTTGTCTTACAACATCCGCAGGCACTTTTTTTTACTAAATCAAACACATAGCCCAGTTCTATTTTCCTCTTGAAACGCATGTCCTACATCCGTTTTATAATCTCTACCTATAGTTTTACTAGTTCATACACACGTATCATTATATTGAAAATACATAAAATTCACTTTTCATATTTACATCCTTATTTTTGTTGTTGTTTTCCCTCCCAGCGCTGATTTTTTCACCACTGGTTTTTCCTTCAACCAACTCAATTGTCCTACGTCTTATTTGCTTACAAAAACAAAACAATTTTTTGGCAAATCAATAAGTTCTTAAAAAAATGTTTATCATTTCGGGATTACAAAAGTTCGGACTCCACCGAAATATGCAAAATATGGTTGAACTTTTTCACTGTGGTCCTGGGCAGGAAATGGGCTGTAATAAATTACTTAAGAATTAGCAAATGGGATGCAAATTATTAAAAAAATAGCAAATGGGCTCTATGTTGTCTGCCACAGATTTGGAGGCTGACTTGTGGGCCTACTAAGTTCATGCGTACACAAGGTTTATCAAAAAAGAAACTTAGTCAACAATCTACTCTACCAGCGTCAGACCGTTAGATGTCAATCTAACGGCAATCGTGCTTCTTCAGTATCTGATCTTCCTGCCCCAGCCGCCAAAACCAGCGCCATCGAAACCGCCTGCTCTCGCCTCCCATGGCCGGTTGTTCTGCCGGGCAGGCCTCACGGCCCCATCATATACTCGCATCTTTGGTCTGTCTATCCTTCTACTCACCCACACCTCCTGTTATTTTCTGGCGACGGCAGCCGAACCAGTCAACCCTCATACTCTCCACCACGTGGGCAGCCACTGTCGTGTCTTCCCCGGCTCCGTGTCGTTCCCTTCGTAGTCCTCACCATCGTCCACCGCCCTGGTGCTCTCAGCGTGGCGTGGTCAACGTGGTCAATGAACGACATCCATCGGAAGTGGAATGTACGTGGAGAGGTTGACAACTGGGTCCACGGCCGCACACAAGGAAATGCCTCCTTATTACGCGCAAAATAATGATTCCTCCACCTGACATCTGGGACCCACCGGAAGGGCCTTTGTATTTCGCGAAAAAAAGTTCCCTCCGCTGACAGGTGGGACCCACCAACTATATCTTCGCACGCAAGGAAGTGCCTCCTTACTGCGCACAAAAAATGAATACCCCCTGCCAGCTGGGACCCACCATAGTGGGAGGCTAACTTGTGGGCCTACTAAGTTGACGGGGATGGAGGGCTTTGTCAAGTTAGTCAATATGAATGATTCTAGCTCCAGTGACCGTACGATGTCCATCCAGTGCCCAGTGCCAGTTGCTGTTTTTTGCTTGTTTTTTTACATCACGAATATCCATATCAAATGGAGTCCAAACGCAGTGAAACTTTTTGGAGATCTTTTTCTGCCCAGAAGACAACTTGGGAGCCAAGGAGGTGCCAGAAGGGAGGCTATGGGGCCCACTACCCACCTGGGCGCGCTAGAGGCCCCTAGCGTGCCCTGATGGGTAGTGGGGCCCCCGAAGGTCCTTTCCACTGCCTCTCAGCTCTATAAATACCTAAATATTCTAGAAACCCTAGGAGAGTCAACGAAACACAATTCCAGCCATCGCAAGTTCCAGAACTACGAGATCCAATCTAGAGCTCTATTCCAGCACCTTGCCGGAGGGGAACACAATCACGGAGGGGTTCATCATCCTCATTGGTGCTCCTCTGTAGGCAGTAGATAGACGGCTTCTTCTCTCTTTTTGGTTCTCAATATAATGTTCTCCTCAATGTTATTGGAGATCTATTTGATGTAATGACCTTTTGCGGTGCGTTTGTTCAATTGCGAGTTTATGATCAGTTCTATCTATGAATATTATTTGAGTCTTATTTGATCTCTTATATGCATGATTATTATCGCCTCGTATTTGTTCTCTGAAAATTTGGTCTAGTTTTGCCAACTAGATTGACTTTTCTTGCAATGGGAAGAGGTGCTTTGTGATGGGTTTGATCTTGCGGTGCTCAATCTTAGTGATAGAAGGAGAAGTGACACGCATGTATTGTTGCTATTAAGGATAAAAATATGGGGTCTATTCCTACATGAATAGATCTTGTCTACATCATGTCATCATTCTTATTACATTACTCCGTTTATCCATGAACTTAATACACTAGATGCATGCTAGATAGCAGTCGATGTGTGGAGTAATAATAGTTGATGCAGAATTGTTTCGGTCTACTAATCTTGGACATGATGCCTATATACATGATCATTGCCTTGGATATCATCATAATTATTTGCTCTTCTATCAATTGCCCAACAATAATTTGTTTACCTATCGTATGCTATTTTCTCGAGAGAAACCACTAGGGAAATCTACGACCCCCGGGTCTATCTTTTATCATATTGTTTTCAGATATATTATCCCAAAAACCCAAAAATACCTTGTTGCACTTTTTCTTTATTTATTTTATTTCGTGTTTGTACTAGATCTATTTATCCAATCTCATACAATTTAATCTATCTCAATACTGAGGAGGGATTGACAACCCCTCTTATGCGTTGGGTTGCGAGTATTTGTTATTTGTGTGTAGTTACTGTTTACATAGTGTTGCTTGGTTCTCCTACTGGATTGATAACCTTGGTTTCATAACCGAGGGAAATACTTACTGTTGCTGTGCTGCATCATCCTCTCCTCTTCGGGGAAATACCAACGCAGATACAAGAAATCAGGGAGATTTTTTGGCGCCGTTGCCAGGGAGGTTCAAGTCAATATAGTCGCCCGTCAACTTGCCAATTTATGCCACCGTTGCCGGGGAGAGATCATCAACATTTATCAGGTACCCAATCACAAATCTCATCTCCTTGCAATTACATTATTTGCCATTTGCCTCTCGTTTTCATCTCCCCCACTTCTAAAATGTTTTTTGCAAAAAGCACAAAAATATTTGCCTTTTTATTTGGCTTTTCTCTTTCAATCTTTTGTTTGCTCGAACTTGTCATCATGAGTTACTTTGGTATGGCAGAGACATATGATGGCACAACTCCTAAAATTTGACGTTCTGGTAATCTAGATGCTAAAACTTTTGTTTTGGGACAAGGGAATGCTATAAGAAAAGAAACCATCCAATAATTCTTTAATTGTGTTAGAACTTTGACTTCTGATGATACTCCTATTCTTAAAAGGACTAAAACTTATGCGGAAGCTATTTCAGCACTAGTTCTGAAACTTGAAAATAGATTTATTCATACTCATTCTACCTTGCAAAGATCGTTTTATGAGCTACCCGTTATAAAGGATCCTAACTCTAAAACGATAGCCACCCTTGTTCTCATGAATTAATTTGATCACATAGTACGGGAATCTAGGGGGATCTTTGCTTTTTATGGTATGAACCATGAAAAACAGTTAATAGATGAGATCCTATACAATACTGAATATGTATTAAGACATTTTCTTGGTAATAATATTTTTTGATGAGAACCATGAAAAGTGAATTCCAATTTTGGATATGATCCAACAAGCTTTCAATTATGTTAATCAATAATATTCTTCAATTCTAGCCGGGAGTCAAAGGGGATAAAAAGATGGACAACTTGATAATGCTAAAATTTCTATGGACAATGTGTTTAAGTTCTTTTTGAAAAACCTCCTTACAAAAACTCATCTATGGAAAAGAAAACTGAAGATGACAATACTTGAATCTATGCATTATGCCTAGCTAGGGGCATAAAAAGACAATGCTTGTTGGGGGCAACCAAATGGATAAAATAATTTTTTCTCTTTCTTTCTGTTGTTGTGTGTTCACACAATTATGCTTTAGGATCATCTTTTAATTAGTGTTTTAATTATTGCTATTTCATGTTTTAATTAGTGTTTGTGCCAAGTAAAGCCTTTAGGATCATCTTGGGTGATTGTTGATTTGATCTTGTTGAAAAACAAAAACTTTTGCGCCTTGTAGCAAAAATTTCAAAAATCACAGAAGTGACGATAAATTCTGATTTTTACACAATATTGATATACAAATTGCCCACATTGTCCTAAGTTTTCAGAATTTTTGGTGTTATGGAAGTATGGACAAAGTCCAGATTACTACAAACTGTTCTATTTTTGAGAGATTATGTTTTAGTTGCATTGTGTGCTTATTTGGATGAATCTATAGATTGTATCAAGGGGGTATAGGCCATCGTAAAGTTAGAATATAGTAGGTATAATGCAATAATAAAATATGAATGGGTTTGCAACAGTAGTTAAAGTGGTGATTTTCTTTATCGTACTAACGGATCTCTCGAAGGTTTTGTTATGTTTTGTGTGATTGAAGTTTTCATGTTTTGGTTGAGATCATGATGGATGAAGGAGTAAGGAGTGAAAAGAGCCTAAGCTTGGGGATGCCCATGGCACCCCAATGTAATATTCAAGGAGAACCAAGCAACTAAGCTTGGGGATGCCCTGGAAGGTATCCCCTCTTTCTTCTAACAATCATTGGTAATTTTACTTGGAGCTATATTTTTATTCGTCGCATATCATGAATTTTGCTTGCAGCGTCTTGTATTATATGAGTCTTTGGTTGTTTTGCTTTTTAGTTTGTCACAATCATCCATGCTGGACACACCTATTTGAGAGATCCATAATGATGCTATGATTTGTTAGAAGATCATTGGACTTAATTTTTTTGAGATATGGAATTGCTCTATGTTTTTCACTTAATTTAGAAGATCATTGGACATTATAAAATTGTTTCTTTGCAATAGTTTTGAGATATGATGATAGTAATATGTGAGTCATGTTGGTGAGTAATTATGCTTTAGTAAGAATATTGGTGTTAAGGTTTGTGATTCCCTATGCAAGCACGAAAGTCAATAGTTGGTGCATTATTAGGTGTTAGTTATGCCTAATGCTCAGTTATGAGAATTTTTGTTTCTTGGTTGGTTGCATCTCAATCTATTTGCTACACTTTCCTTGCACTAAGTGGGAATACTACTTGTGCATCCAATTCGATTGTAGCCGAGAGTCAATGGGGATAAAAAGATGGACAGCTTGATAATGCTAAAATTTCTATGGACAATGTGTGTCAAGTTATTTTTGAAAAACCTCCTTACAAAAACTCATCTATGGAAAATAAAACTAAAGATAACAATACTTGAATTTATGCATTATGCATAGCTATGGGCATAAAACGACAACGCTTGTTGGGAGGCAACCAAATGGATAAAATATTTTTTCTCTTTCTTTCTGTTGTTGTGTGTTCACACAATTATGCTACTATTATGATTGTGATTTCATGTTTTAGTTAGTGTTTGTGCCATGTAAAGCCCTGAGGATCATGTTGGGTGATTATTGATTTGATCTTATTGAAAAACAAAAATTGTTGCTCCTGGTAGCAGGATTTTCAAAAATTACAGAAGTGACATAAATTCTATTTTTTTACACAAGATTGATATACAAATTGCCTACGTTGTCCTAAGTTTTCATATTTTTTGGTGTTATGGAAGTATGGACAAAGTCCACATTACTACAGACTATTCTATTTTTGACAGATTGTATTTTTGTTGCAATGTGCGCTTATTTTGATGAATCTATAGATTGTTTCGAGCGGTATAAGCCATGGTAAAGTTAGAATGCAATAGGTATAATGCAATAAAAATATGAATGGGTTTGCAATAGTACTTAAAGTGGTGATTTGCTTTATCATACTAACGGATCTCATGAAGGTTTTGTTATGTTTTGTGTGATTGAGGTTTTCAAGTTTTGTGCGAGATCATGATGGATGAATGAGTAAGGAGTGAAAAGAGCCTAAGCTTGGGGATGCCCATGGCACCCCAAGGTAATATTCGAGGAGAACCAAACAACTAAGCTTGGGGATGCCCTGGAAGGCATCTCCTCTTTCTTCTAACATCATTGGTACTTTTACTTGGAGCTGTATTTTTATTCGTCACATATCATGGATTTTGCTTGTAGCGTCTTGTATTATATGAGTCTTTGCTTTTTTTGCTTTTTATTTTGTCACAATCATCCTTGCTGGACACACCTATTTGAGAGATCCATAAGGATGCTATGATTCGTTAGAATTGCTCATGTGCTTCACTTAATTTTTTTGAGCTATGGAATTGCTCTAGTCCTTCACTTATATCTTTTCTGAGGACGGTGGTGCTTTAAGTTTTGAAGAAATACTCTCATGCTTCACTTATATTATTTTGAGAGATCATGAAAAATTCTTCGTGCTCATGTTCTTCACTTAAATTTGTTTGAGAGCTTGATATAATCAACGGTAATATATGAATTTAGTCCCAAAGTGATAGATATCCAAGGGGGATATAATGAAAGCTTTCATGAAGATCATTGGATAAACTTGATTCTTTGCAATAGTGTTGAGATATGATGATATTAATATGTGAGTCATGTTGGTGAGTAATTTTGCCTTAGTAAGGATATTGGTGTTAAGGTTTGTGATTCCCTGTGCAAGCACAAAAGTCAATAGATGGTGCATTAGTCGGTGTTAGTTATGCCTAATGCTCGTTTATGAGAATTTTAATTTCTTGGTTGGTTTCTTCTCAATCTATTTGCTAGACTTTCCTTGCACTAAGTGGGAATACTAGTTGTGCATCCAATTCGATTGTAGCCGGGAGTCAAAGGGGATAAAAAGATGGACAACTTGATAATGCTAAAATTTCTATGGACATTGTGTTTCAAGTTATTTTTGAAAAACCTCCTTACAAAAACTCACCTATGGAAAATAAAACCGAAGATGACAATACTTGAATCTATGCATTATGCCTAGCTAGGGGCATAAAACAACAATGCTTGTTGGGAGGCAACCAAATGGATAAAATAATTTCTCTATTTCTTTCTGTTGTTGTTTGTTCACACAATTATGCTATTGTTATGATTCTGATTTCATGTTTTACTTAGTGTTTGTGCCAAGTAAAGCCTTTAGGATCATGTTGGGTGATTGTTGATTTGATCTTGTTGAAAAACAAAAACTTTTGCGCCCGGTAGAAGAATTTTCAAAAATCATAGAAGTGACGAAAAATTCTGACTTTTACACAAGATTGATATACAAATTGCCTATGTTGTCCGAAGTTTTCAGAATTTTTGGTGTTATGGAAGTACGGACAAAGTCCAGATTACTACAGACTGTTCTATTTTTGGCAGATTCTGTTTTTGTTGCATTATGTGCTTATTTTGATGAATCTATAGATTGTATCGAGGGGTATAAGCCAAGGTAAAGTTAGAATACAGTAGGTATAATGCAATAATAAAATATGAATGGGTTTGCAACAGTACTTAAAGTGGTGATTTGCTTTATCATACTAAGGGATCTCATGAAGGTTTTGTTATGTTTTGTGTGATTGAAGTTTTCATCTTTTGGGCGAGATAAAGATGGATGAAGGAGTAGTGAAAAGAGCCTATGCTTTGGGATGCCCATGGCACCCCAAGGTAATATTCAAGGAGAACCAAGAAACTAAGCTTGGGGATGCCCTGGAAGGCATACCCTCTTTCTTCTAACAATCATTGGTAATTTTACTTGGAGCTATATTTTTATTCGTCACATATCATGAATTTTGCTTGGAGTGTCTTGTATTATATGAGTCTTTGCTTGTTTTGCTTTTTAGTTTGTCACAATCATCCTTGCTGGACACACCTATTTGAGAGATCCATAATGATGTTATGATTTGTTAGAATTTCTCTATGTGCTTCACTTAATTTTTTTGAGCTATGGAATTGCTCTAGTGCTTCACTTATATCTTTTCTGAGCACGGTGGTGCTTTTATTTTTGAAGAAATACTCTCATGCTTCACTTATATTATTTTGAGAGATGATGAAAATTATTCGTGCTCATGTTATTCACTTAAATTTGTTTGAGAGCTTGATATAAGCAACGTTAATATATGAATTTAGTCCCAAAGTGATCGATATACAAGGGGGATATAATAAAAACTTTCATGAAGATCATTGAACATTATAAGCTGGATTCTTTGCAATAGTTTTGAGGTATGATGATAGTAATATGTGAGTCATGTTGATGAGTAATTATGCTTTAGTAAGAATATTGGTGTTAAGGTTTGTGATTCCTAATGCAAGGACGGAAGTCAATAGTTGGTGCATTATTTGGTGTTAGTTATGCCTAATGCTCGTTTATGAGAATTTTCGCTTCTTGGTTGGTAGCTTCTCAATCTATTTGCTAGCCTTTACTTGCACTAAGTGGGAATACTACTTGTGCATCCAAATCCTTAAACCAAGTTGTGCGATATGAGTCCAGCATATCTACCTATATGCGGTATTTCCATGGCGTCCCAAGTAAATTTGTATGTGCCAACTCTAATTTTCAAAATGAGTTCCCTTTTTGTGTGCTCATACCGCTCATGAAGCGGCAGGGGTGGCCAATATTTTTCCATGCTAGATGTGTTATTCACAAGATGAGTGTTTATTCATTTGTCATTGCACGAGAGTGTGGCGGTAGTGAGGATGCCCAGTCCCGAAATGAAAAAGAAATTTACTTTGTGTTGTCAAATAATAAATTCCTTGGAAAGTGTTGGTATGGAAGGCACCCGTGGATACAACTATCCATGGATTGTGAAAGAATGGTGGAAAAGGGAATAAACTTTATTTTATGTTTGGGAACCTGCCATGATGTATCTAGCATGTAAAGTATTGGGAATTACTTGGTCGTTTTCATTGTTGGGAAATGCATGCCTCTCAAAATATTTTATCTCTCAATTTAAGCTCTGAGCTCTGGCACATCTACAAATCTCCGCTTCACTCTGTGAAGGGCCAATCTATTTGCTTTATGCAATTTTTTTATTTGAGTCTCCATCTTCTCTTATAAAGCACCTACTAGGGAGCAGTATGATCATACTTGTGCATTGGATGTAGCTAATATTCGAGTGTGTTTCATGAATGGATCAATGAGAATGACGGTCTAGGGATAACTTGCTTTAGTGTTGATATTTTGAAATACATTGTTGCTTGTTGATAGGCTTGAGTATTGAAATCTTCTTGTCAAATATAGACTATTGATTTGAATCATCTAAAAGTCCAAATGCCCATGCTATAAAAGAAAAGAATACGTGATGAACATGTTAGGCAGCATTCCACATATTTTTTTGTTTTTATCTTTTACCTACTCGAGGACAAGCAGGAATTAAGCTTGGGGATGCTGATATGTCTCCAACGTATCTATAATTTTTGATTGTTGCATGCTATTATATTATCATTCTTGGATGTTTTATATTCATTTTATAGCAACTTTATATCATTTTTTGGGACTAACCTATTAACATAGTGCACAGTGCCAGTTGCTATTTTTTGCTTGTTTTTTTACTTCGTAGATATCCATATCAAACAGAGTCCAAACACAGTGAATCTTTTTGGAGATTTTTTTTGCCTAAAAGACAACTTGGGAGCCAAGGAAATGCCAGAGGGGAGGCCCGTGAGTCCCACTACACACCTGGACGCACCAAAGGCCCCAAGTGTGCCCTGATGGGTAGTGGGGCCCATGGAGGTTCTTTCCACCGCCTATCAGCTCTATAAATACCCAAATATTCCAGAAACCATAAGGGACTCGACAAAACACAATTGCAGCCGCTGCAAGTTCCAGGACCACATGATCCAATCTAGATCCCTATTCCGACACCTTGCCAGAGGGGAACATGATCACGGAGGGGTTTATCATCATCATTGGTTCTCCTGCGATGATGCGTGAGTAGTTTACCATAGACCTACAGGTCCGTAGGTGGTAGCTAGATGGCTTCTTCTCTCTTTTTGATTCTCAATACAATGTTATCCTCAATGTTCTTGGAGATCTATTTGATGTACTGACTTTTTGCGGTGTGTTTGTTGGGATCTGATGAATTGCGAGTTTATGATCAGTTCTATCTATGAATATTATTTGAGTCTTCTTTGATCTCTTATATGCATGATTATTATAGTCATGTATTTCTTCTTCGAAACTTTGGTTTCGTTTGGCCAACTAGATTGATTTTTCTTGTAATGGGAAGAGGTGCTGTGTGGTGGGTTCGATCTTGCGGTGCTCAATCTCAGTGACAGAAGGAGAAGTGACACGCATGTATCGTTGCCATTAAGGATAAAAAGATAGGGTCTATTCCAACATGAATAGATATTGTCTACATCATGTCATTGTTCTTATTGCATTACTCCGTTTCTCCATGAACTAATACACTAGATGCATGCTAGATAGCGGTTGATACATCTCCAATGTGTCTACTTTTCCTCTTGTTTTGGACTCCAATTTGCATGATTTGGATGAAACTAACCCCGGACTGATGTTGTTTTCAGCAGAACTACCATGGTGTTGTTTTTCTGTAGAAATAAAAGTTCTCAGAATGGAACGAAACTTTGCGAGGAATTTTTATATTATATATAAGAATTTCTAGAGCCGAGACCTACCGGAGAGGGGCCCTTGGGTGGGCACAACCCACCAGGGCGTGGCCCCCTCTCCTGGCGTGCCTAGGTGGGTTGCCCCCACCTGGTGGCCCTGCTGACCCTAAAACCAACGCTATAAATTCCTATTTTCAGAGAAAAAAATCAAGGGAGAAAGAATTATCATGATCCAAAAGACGGAGCCGCCGCCAAGCCCTATTCTTCCTCGGGGGGGGGGGTCTGGAGTCCGTTTGGGGCTCCGGAGAGGGGGATCTTCGTTCTTCATCATCACCAACCCTTCTCCATCGCCAATTCCATGATGCTCCCCACCGGGAGTGAGTAGTTCCTTCATAGGCTTGCTGGTCGCTGAGCAGTTGGATGAGATTCATCATGTAATCGAGTTAGTTTTGTTAGGGCTTCATCCCTAGTATCTGAAGGAAATATGCCCTAGAGGCAATAATAAAGTTATTATTTTATTTCCTTATATCAAGATAAATGTTTATTGTTCATGCTAGAATTGTATTATCCGGAAACATAATGCTTGTGTAAATACATAGACAAACTAAACGTCACTAGTATGCCTCTACTTGACTAGTTCATTAATCAAAGATGGTTATGTTTCCTAACCATAGACATGTGTTGTCATTTGATTAACGGGATCACATTATTAGGAGAATGATGTGATTGACATGACCCATTCCATTAGCTTAGCACCCGATCGTTTAGTATGTTGCTATTGCTTTCTTCATGACTTATACATGTTCCTATGACTATGAGATTATGCAACTCCCGTTTGCCGGAGGAACACTTTGTGTGCTACCAAACATCACAATGTAACTGGGTGATTATAAAGGAGCTCTATAGGTGTCTCCAAAGGTACATGTTGGGTTGGCGTATTTCGAGATTAGGATTTGTCACTCCGATTGTCGGAGAGGTATCTCTGGGCCCTTGCAAGCATTGCAACTAATGCACATCACATAAGCCTTGCAAGCATTGCAACTAATGAGTTAGTTGTGAGATGATGTATTACGAAATGAGTAAAGAGACTTGCCGGTAACGAGAATGAACTGGTATTGAGATACCGACGATCGAATCTTGGGCAAGTAACATACCGATGACAAAGGGAACAAAGTATGTTGTGATGCGGTCTGACCGATAAAAGATCTTCGTTGAATATGTGGGAGCCAATATGAGCATCCAGGTTCCCCTATTGGTTATTGACCGGAGACATGTCTCGGTCATGTCTACATTGTTCTCGAACCCGTAGGGTCCGCACGCTTGACGTTACGATGACAGTTTCATTATGAGTTTATATATTTTGATGTACCAAAGTTAGTTCGGAGTCCCGGATGTGATCACGGACATGACGAAGAGTCTCGAAAATGTTGAGACATAAAGATTGATATATTGGAAGCCTATGTTTGGACATCGGAAGTGTTCCGGGTGAAATCGGCATTTTAGTGGAGTACCGGGAGGTTACCGGAACCCCCGGTAACCTAATGAGCCTTAATGGGCCTAGTGGAGGAAGAGGAGAGGAGGCCTAGGGGCTGCCGCGCGCCCCTCCCCCCAAGTCCGAATTGGACAAGGAGGGGGGGCGGCGCGCCCCTTTCCTTTCTTCCCTCTCTTCCTTCTTCCCCAAGTCCTAATCCAACTAGGGAAAGGGGGGGAGTCCTACTCCCGGTAGGAGTAGGACTCCTCCTGCATGCCTCCTCCTAGGGCCGGCCGCACCCCCCCTTGGCTCCTTTATATACGAGGGCAGGGGCACCCCTAGACACACAAGTTGATGTCTAAGATCGTTCTCTTAGCCGTGTGCGGTGCCCCCTTCCACCATAGTCCTCGATAATATTGTAGTGATGCTTAGGCGAAGCCCTGCGACAGTAGAACATCAAGATCGTCACCACGCCGTCGTGTTGACGGAACTCTTCCCCGACACTTTGCTGGATCGGAGTCCGTGGATCATCATCGAGCTGAACGTGTGCTAGAACTCGGAGGTGCCGTAGTTTCGGTGCTTGATCGGTCGGGCCGTGAAGACGTACGACTACATCAACCGCGTTGTTATAATGCTTCCGCTGTCGGTCTACGAGGGTACGTAGATCACACTCTCCCCTCTCGTTGCTATGCATCACCATGATCTTGCGTGTGCGTAGGAAAATTTTGAAATTACTATGTTCACCAACAGTATGCACTATGTTCTTCGATTGATGTTGCTATGACTTTGCCATGCTAAATGTTTGACACTTTGGGCCCGGGTGCCATCATTTCAGATCTGAACCGTTTATGTTATTATCATTATATCCATGTTCTAGATCTAATCTTGCAAGTTATAGTCACCTACTATGTGTTATGATCTGGCAACCCTGGAGTGACAACAACCGGGCCCACTCCTAGTGATGACCGTAGTTTGAGGAGTTCATGTATTCACTATGTGTTAATGCTTTGTTCCGGTTCTCTATTAAAAGGAGACCTTAATATCCCTTAGTTTCCAATATGGACCCCGCTACCACGGGAGGGTAGGACAAAATATGTCATGCAAGTTCTTTTAATAAAGCATGTATGACTATTTACAAAATACATGCCTACATTATATCGATGAACTAGAGCTAGTGCCGTGTCACCCTAGGTTATAACTGTCACAAGATGAATATCATCCAACATGTCACCGATCCAATGCCTACGAACTTTTCCCTATTGTATCTGCTAAGTTACTACTGCTATCATCACTGTTACACTTGCTACAAAATTACTGCTATCACCGCTGTTACTATTGCTGCTGTCACTACTATCAAAACAATCAAACCACTTTGCTACTGATCACTTTGCCGCAGATAATTAATCTCCAGGTGTTGTTGAATTGACAACTCAGCTTCTAATACCCTCAAATATTCTTTGGCTCCCCATGTGTCGAATCTATAAATTTGGGTTGAATACTATACTCTCGAAAACTGTTGCGATCCCCTATACTTGTGGGTTATCAAGACCTTTTTCTGGCACCATTGACGGGGAGCATAGCTATATTTGTTGAGTCACCTGGATTATTATCATATTATCACTATGATGAATCCGAAGGATCCTAAGACAAAGATATTTCCCTCAAGGATGAGGGGATGTAAGGAACTGCCATCCAATTCTACTTTAGATTCACCTTCTATTATGAATAAACTTGCAACACCACGACATGCTATTAATTTTGATATGTCACAAGTTATTGATGATGCTACTTCTACTATGAATGATACTTATGATGATGCTAGTACCTTGCTTGATAATGATGATGTGCCACTTGGTGAATTTCTTGATAAACAAATTGCTAGAGTTATACAACATGATGTTGTTGAATCTAATGATGATCTTGAAACTGAATCTCCCGAAACACCTGCTAGAACTAGCCTTCCAAGATATGAATTGCCTAAGGTATCTGAAGGTTATGTTATGAGTGAAGAAACAACTAGAGACCTTCTTTCTTGTAATGATAGATATGATCTAGAGAAATTATTACACAAGTATAAAGAAAAATCTCTGAATGCTGGAATGAAATGTGATCCTAAGTTTGCTACTTCACCTATCTTTATTGATGATAAGGATTATGAATTCTCTATCGACCCAGTGTTAATTACTTTGGTTAGATCTGATCCTTTCCATGGTTATGAAACTGAAACTGTTGTGGCACATCTTACTAAGTTGAATGACATAGCCACCCTTTTTACTCATGATGAGAAAACTTGCTACTACTTTATTCTCAAATTATTTCCTTTCTCATTAAAGGGTGATGCTAAAGCTTGGTACAATACTCTTGCTCCTGGCTGTGTGCGTAGTCCCTAGGATATGATTTACTACTTCACTGAAAAATATTTTCCTGCTCATAAGAATCAAGCTGCCTTACAAGAAATATTTAACTTCGTGCAAACTAAAGAAGAGAGTCTCCCACAAGCTTGGGGGAGGCTATGCCAGTTACATAATGCTTTGCCTGATCATCCTCTTAAGAAAAATGAAATACTTGATATTTTTTATAATGGACTAACCGATGCTTCTAGGGATTTCCTAGATAGTTGTGCTGGTTGTGTTTTCAAGGAACGAACTGTTGGACAAGCTGAAGAATTATTGAATAACATATTAAAAAAATATGATGATTGGACAATTCCTGAACCACTGGCTAAACCACTCTGAAGAAGAGGGGTATATTATATCTCAATCCTGAAGATATGCAAGAGGCAAAGAAATCTATGAAGGAAAAAGGTATTAAAGCTGAGGATGTTAAAAATTTACCTCCTATTGAAGAAATACATGGGCTTAATACACCACCACTGCCTAAGGTGGTTGTAGCCACCCTATCCCAATGGACCGAAGTCTCTGTGCTTAAGTGTCATCCCTGGATCGGTACTTCTGACACACATAGTACTCGAGGAATTATAGCAGAGTTCAATCATACACTTATTACATCGAGTGTCTCATAAGGAGAACTTATTGCAATAATATGGATGAAGGCTATCTAAATAAGATAACTGCAGAAGCTTGGAAGATAAATGAGTCCATCCAATTCCACGGCAAAACTGAGTGCACGACAACGACCTATCGCACCTTACTCTTCGTCTGAAAATTCCGCAACATGATACGTTACAGCCGTGTAGGTCAGCACATGGAATATGGTGGCAAGATAACACTATAGAGCAATGAACAAATAAAACTATCATTACATGCATATATGGCTGGTGGAGGCTCTAGGTTTAACGTTTGGCATAAAGCCAATTTTTCCCTACAACAAAAGACATAGATTTTATTTAACTACCAAATTTATGTCATTAATGAGAAGGTACCCCCAACTCAAACCCAAAATAATATTATTAACCCAACAAACTTATTAAGTAAATGTTGAGTTCAACCAAATAATTCAAATACCAGATACTCAAGATGTCCATAACCGGGGACACGGCTAATCATGATTAGTTTGTACACTCTGCAGAGGTTTGCACACTTTTCCCCACAAGACTCGATCTCCTCCATTATATTTCTCACACTACATGGTGTTTGAGAAATAGATGACCGAGACATAGTCTTTCTGAAGAGGTCCCCTTGACCGATAGATAGGCCGGTACATGTACAATCCCCTACATCTTCTAGCCCATCATGGAAAGGATTCCCACAACTTACTCAACTAGTCCAGAGCCTGTAATGGCATATGGCTGCACACAGAAGTTTCTAGCATGAATAATCTTATGATCCCTTTGAGCCTGGGTGGCATTCCATAGGATGATCACACGGGTACCCTGAGATCTCCTAGGACAACACTGGATTCCCTAGGTGCCCACAACCAATCCACCCATATGTGTATTAAAGTAGCCACCTTAAGTTTCCCTTAGATAATATTACTCTCGCAGCTTTCATGAATCTCACATACCCAATCCACGTCTACGAGCATAGCAAAGTAGTATGAGCATAACGTATATTCCCAGGGGTGATAGAGGACAATAGGTTCCTACCTCATCAACTACTTAATAATACCACATGCTACCATCCTACTCATGCAATGTTTGAGGGTTGAGACTAATGCATAAAAACTCGGTAATAAAGGGATATGATCAAAGTGTAACTTGCCTTGCTGACGATCAGAAAACCCTAGAGATTCGTAGTAGCAAGCCTCGCACTCCGGAAACTCTATCATAAACAAACAATAGAATACATAAGCACTCAAGCATAAGATGCAAAGGTAAAACCATAGAAAAAGATCTAAATAGAAAGTTCAAGTGAAGAGCTTTGATATGCCAAAAAAATCAGTCGAATCGGTGCTATGAAACTCAAACTACGATAAAAAGAAGTTCTAATTCAAATCTGCTTGAAACCAAATTTTAAAATTTCAAAATCATGTTCAACTTGATTATCTGGACAAAGGGAAATGAAACGAAGAAATTGGCGTTGGTTTCGTTGGATTTGGATAAACAAGCAAAAAGTTGTGAGGGTTTAAAGATCAGGGACTAATCTATCAGAAAACTAATCACGGATAGGTCCCTAGCTGAAAAATAAAACTAAAAGGAAAAATCTAATGAAGGAACGTTCGCTAGCAGAAACTAACGAACGAAAGCGTTCACTAACAGATCTAAACGAACGAACATTTGCTAATTAAACTAACCTAATAAAATAAACCGATCTAAAAGAAAAACCGAAACTAAAAAAACCAGGGCGGGTTTATTCGGCGGTTATACCGGTTCACGAGAAAAACTGGCAGTGGATCGGATTGGATCGGCGGCGGCGGCTCCGGTGGATCGGACGACGGCTCTGGCGGTAGCGGCGGCGGTGCAGCGCAGGCAGTGGGCAGCAGCGGCGGCGCGAGCGGTTTGGCATCGGCGGTGGCTAAGGCGGCAGCGGCGCGGCTCGATGGGAGGAGAGGGGCCGGCCCTCGACCTTATAAAGGCGGGTCGGGGGGGGGGGGGCGGCGGCTTGGCGGAGGGGTAAAGCTGGCGGCGGCTCGGTCTTGGACTCCCGGCGAGTCCGGCACCCGCATGGTCGGGGAAGGCGGCGGCGGCTTGGGCCTTCGGCCCAGTTCGGTCCTAATTTTTTTAATGAAATTTCATAGTGAAGAAAAATCCAAATAAAAAATAAAATAAAAATTCTAAAATTGCAGAAATAATTTTCACCGTCCTCTCCTAATATTTAGGACAAAGTGAACCTTTTTTGGGCTATTTTTTTAAAATGCATATTTTCCCTAATTTAATAAAATTCAACCAAATAAAATTGCAAATAAATATATTTTTATTCAATATTAAATTTCCAATATTCCCTAGCTGTTTTGAAGAAGTCATATTATCTTCTCTCACTTATTTAAATTGAAATAATTAAAAAACCACTTTGATCCAATTACGAATTTTGAAAAATTCAAAAAATGGGTTTTTGTGAAAACCTCCAACTCTCTCGATTGGTCCTTGAGTTGCTTAAGGTTCCTAAGGTCAAAATTCCAAATAAAACAAAATTCGAAATGCACAAATCATGAATGCATATGATGACCTAATGATTACCATCCAAATTGAAAATTGGGATGTTACAGTGGTAGAGGAAAATTCTCTTATGAAGTTTAATGATAGTGACAATCCTCACAATATGCATCCTAGTCAATGCCTTTATGACTTTGAAAATTACATTAGAAAACAAGATCACTTCAATGCAAATGTTATGAGACAATTGAAATATAATTCTGATATGATTGCTCGCTTGAGTGACTTGTTATTTAGAATCTCAAATGATGCTAGAGGTGTTGGAAAACATGCTTCTATGGTTCAAACTCAGTTAGAACGAGTTGCTAAATCTCAAAGAGAGTTGCTTAATGAAATGAGTAATAATAATATGCATGACTTTGCTATTAGAGTAGCTACTAGAGGAGGTAAAATGACTCAGGAACCACTTTATCCTGAGGGACACCCTAAAAGAATTGAACAAGATTCACAAAGAGCTAACACTAGTGCACCTAGTTCTTCTAAAAAGAAGAAGAAAAATAAAAATGATAGGACTTCACATGCTCCTTGTGAACCTGAAATATAGAAACCTCATGATAATGATAATGAAATTTCTATCTCTGATGCTGAAACTCAATCTGGTAGTGAACACTCACCTACTAATAATGAAAAAGTTAATGATGGGGTTCATGAAGACTCCCAACCAACCAATGATAAAGAACCAGATAATGATGTTGAGATAGAACCACTTGTTGATATTGATAACCCACAAACTAAAAATAAAAGATATGACGAACGAGACTTTGTTGCTAGAAAACACGGTAAAGAAAGAGAACCATGGGTTCAAAAACCTATGCCTTTTCCACCCAAGTCAACTAAAAAGAATGATGATGAAGAATTTGAACGCTTTGCTGAAATGCTGAGGCCAACCTTTTTGCGTACTTGATTGACTAATATCTTGAAAATGCCTCCTTATGCAAAGTATACGAAAGACATCATCACAAATAAGAGAAAAATACTAGAAGCTGAAATCTCCACTATGCTTGCTAATTATACTTTTAAAGATGGAGTACCTAAAAAACATGGGGATCCGGGAATACCAACTATACCTTGCTCTATCAAAAAGAATTATGTGAAAACTGTTGTGTGTGATTTAGGAGCATGTGTTAGTGTTATGACTTTCTCTTTATATAAAATACTTGACTTGAATAAACTCACACCTATTGAAATATCTTTGCAAATGGCTGACAAATCATCTGCCATACCTATGGGTATCTGTGAGGATATGCCCGTTGTTGTTGCTAATGTTACTATTTTGACTGACTTTGTTATACTTGAGATGCCCGAGGACGACAACATGTCGATTATCCTTGGTAGACCCTTCTTGAACACTGCAGGGGTTGTTATTGATTGCAATAAAAGCAAGATCACTTTTTATAGTAATGGCAATGAGCATATGGTGCACTTTCCGAAGAAACAATTCCAAGTGAATGGTATTAATATTATTGAAAAATCTTCGACAATCACTATTGGAAGTTTTCACATACCTCTAGATACTGTCAAAAGGAAATGTGAAATACTTATTGTTGGGTAAATGCATAACCCCATTGAGGTAACTTAGTGGTTTACGAAAGTTCTTCGGTTTCATGCTAATAGAAAGTGGTTGATAAGACTTGATCAACCTTATTAATGGATCATTTTTAACGGTATGAAGTTGGTGAATTTAGTAAGCACTACCTTCTGTCCCTATATTTTGTTTTTTGTTTTATTAGTTAAATAAAATAAAATGCCATGTTTTGTCTGTTTTCTGAATTTCCTGTGCAATAAAAGATGACCCAAAAATAAAAGTTCTCAGAAAGCCCTGAAAATTTTACACGATTTTTTTCTGAATATTTGAGAATTTTTGATGCAATAAACATCAGAGGGTGGTGCACCAGGTGGGCACAACCCACCTAGGCGTGCCAGCACCCCCAGGCGCACCCTGGTGGGTTGTGGTCCCCATGTGGGCCCCCTCACTTACCTCTTCATCCCACGTCATCACTTACCTCTAGAAAAAATCACCATTGCTCTCTCTCCCATGTTCTTGAGCTCAAACCCGCGGATTTTGATCTCTTTGCTCAAAGCTCCATTTCCAAAACTGTTTCGGTGGATTGTTGCTTGGTAAGTGACTCCACCATTTGTCCAATTAGTTTTTTCTTTAGTGGTTTATATTTGGAATAATTAGTTACTCTTGGTGCTGCTGTAGATGTGCTTGCATGTTAAATTCTTAGTGTTCTAAGTATTTTGAATGCTTCCTATGGCTTCTATGTATCCCTATGAGTAGTTGCTATCAATCTTATAAAGTTTAGTTAACAAATTTTTGTCACTCCAATTTTTTTATTTTTCATAAAATTGTACATGGAAATGATGAACCTATTTGGAAGGAGTTCTTCGAGGAGATGATCCTCAGGGGCATCTTCTAGTGATAGCTCTGCTCGCCGGTCTTATGTTGGATCAAGTGAAGTTCCATGCGAGATGTCGCCACCAAAACATGCTTATGGCCTTGCGATGAGTATATGGTGCGTGTGGGCATTAAGGAGGAATTTGAGCAATATGTTCACAATGCTGGTCTTGGTCCCTACCTTTCAAATAAGTGTGAATAACACCAACTTCACACTGAATCATTTGTCAAAGATTTAAATATTTTCCACGTGAGTCTAGGGTGTCATTTATGCTTTATGATAATCCATTTACCATATCACTAGAGAATTTTTCTTATCACTGCAAGCTTCCTTTTTGGGGTTCGTTTGACGAGCCACCAAAGGCAGAGTTCGAAACATTCTTGACGAGCCTTTGTTATGGTGAAAGGAGGGGAGTGACACAAGGTAGGATAAAGAGCATTCATTTTCCCGCAATTCAATATTTTGCATTATTCAACGGGAAATGCATAGTAGGCAAGCAAGACTGTAGCATGCTCTGTGCTCCAGACTTGAGCCTCACACGTACCGCTCTCACCAGTGAAAGGGATTATAACCTTGCAGCCATTGTTGCACGCAGACTTCAACACAACGCTAACAACGACTGGTTCTATGGTGGAATTTATGCGATACGTCTAGCTCGAGGGCTTGGTGTTTCACCTTTGCCCTTTGATCCCATTCTACCCACACAGTATTTAGATTTTAACACCTTGAAAGACCATAAGATTCTCGAGGGAAAAGCTGATAACTTCACTTATAGTCTTTTGTTTAGCCAAACATCTCCCGCGCAAACATATTTGCCTGCGCCTACTCTTTTTGATTATCACAGCAAGGGAAGATATTTTGTTCTTGAGAGCGAGGCCCATGCTCACAACGCGATAATAGAGGCAGCACGGCGGGCTGAGGCATCTGCACCAAAAGCCTCCGTGAGCTACCACGCCGACTACTACCCTCCAGGCTACTGATCGACTGCCAAGTTAGGCCAAAAGCCTAAGCTTGGGGGAGTACGTGTTTCCACCGACTTTACATTCATGTTCACTTATTCCATTTGTTGGTGTCCACACTTTTCCATTGTATCAACTATGCTTAGAATTATTTTCTTGCTTTTCTTCTTGTGTGTTTGTTTAACTTTAGAAAAACCAAAAAAAATAGTTGTCGTTAATTTACTTTCTATGCAAGCTTAGCTGTAATATTAAATAGAAAACCCAAAAAGATTTCCTTGTTCTTGTTTTGCATGTTGGGAGCTTTCCCGTGTAAATAGTTTTTCTCATTTTTGTTTTCCCCTTATTTGCTTGTTCAATAAAACCAAAAACTCCAAAAATATTTCAGTGTGTTTCTTTGAATTTCTTTTCTTTTTATTCGAGTCGTACCAAGGAAAAGACCACGATGAAAATGTTGAGTGGATCTCTTTTGAATAGTTGTTGAATTAATAAAGAGCACATTTTACCTTGTCTTCTCCTATCGAATAAAATGTTTTGCAGATTCCAGCTTAGTCCATGGCACTCTTGCACTATTATTACTTTCATATCATTCGGTCATGCAAGTGAAAGGAAATAATGACGACATTCGATGAACTGGCCGTGGCAGAGAGAAACTGGTATGCACTCAACTTGTTCTATCTGTGTAAATATGTTTAACCTAGCATCTATGATTCAGCCCACTATGATTAAACATGTTTGCAATGACGATTAGAGATTATAGTTTCTCATGCCATGCATAAGTAGCTGGGAGTTGATAATGATTTATCTTGGGTATCAACATAGCGTTAAAATGATTGTGATGTAGTATGATGATATGGTATCCTCCTCTGAATGTTCAACTGGCTTGACTTGGTACATGTTCATGCATGTAGTTGAATCAAAACCAACATAGCCTCTATAATGTTTATGTTCATGGTGATAATATCCTACTCATGCTAGTGTCCAATGTTACTTATGCATAATGCATGGTCATGATCATTGTTGCTCTCTAGCTGGCCGCTTCTCAATCTAATTGCTAGTCTTCTCCTGTACTAAGTGGGGATTCTGCTTGTACATCAAGAACCTTGAACCCAAATTTATTCGAGATGAGTCCACCATATCTACCTATATGCGGTATTACCCTGCCGTCCTAAGTAAATTTGCATGTGCCACCTCTAAAAACTTCTAAAAATTATCCATTTTGTGTGCCTGGATCGTTCATGGAACGACAAGAGGTGGTCGGTATCTTCCACGCTAAGCGGGTTAGTCTCAGGTCGAGTGTTTATTCACTCGCCATTGCACGAGAGAAGGGCGGTAATAGCGATGCCCAGTCCCAAACTGCAAAATACAAAAATACTTAATCGCTCGAATAATCAAACAAAAACTCCCAATGGAGTCATAACCTTTACTTTTATCGCTTGGGAACCGCCACTAGCCTATTTAGCATGGGAGATACTGATAACTGATGGTCGTGAAGTGAATAAGAAGGGTGCATGCCTAAAAACATCATTTATCCTTGTTTTAAAAATTGAGCTTTCGCACCTCTGCAAATCACTTCTTCCCTCTGCGGAGGGACTTTCTATTTACTTTTATGTTGTATCACCACCTTCTAAAACAAGCGTCAGAAACTGAGTAGAGCATAGTTGTCATGATTTATGCATTGTGTATAGCTAATGTTGGGTGCATCATCACTGGATCTTTTCTACCATGAATTACAATGTTTATTCGCTGCTTAAACTTTGGAGGTGCTCTGCATTTATGTTTTGTGGTCTCAGAAAGGGCTAGCGAGATACCACTATTGTCATATTATATCACAGTTGTTTTGACAACGTGTTGCTGTTTGAGATATCTTATTATTGCTCGCTAGCTGATTATGTCATTGATATGAGTCATTATAATCTTTAAGTGTTATTGTCGACATGGTTAGTTATAATGTTGGCTGAAAACCTGGGTGCTGTTTAAGCTTATTTATGAAAACAAGAGCAAAAGAGTTCATAAAAGTTTTTCTTTTTCACTTTCAGTGTATCTACTGAATTGCTTGAGGACAAGCAAAGGTTTAAGCTTGGGGGAGTTGATACGTCTCCAACGTATCTACTTTTCCTAATGCTTTTCCTCTTGTTTTGGACTCTAATTTGCATGATTTGAATGAAACTAACCCCGGACGGACGCTATTTTCAGCAGAACTACCATGGTGTTGTTTTTGTGCAGAAATAAAAGTTCTCGGAATGGAACGAAACTTTACAAGGAATTTTTATATAATATATAAGAATTTATGGAGCCAAGACCTATCGGAGAGGGGCCCCTGGGTGGGCACAACCCACCAGGGCGCGCCCCCCTCTCCTAGCGTGCCCAGGTGGGTTGCCCCCACCTGGTGGCCCCGCTGCCCCTGAAACCAACGCTATAAATTCCTATTTTTGGAGAGAAAAATCAAGGGAAAAAGAATTATCATGATCCACGAGATAGAGCCGCCGCCAAGCCCTGTTCTTCCTTGGGGGGGGCAGATCTGGAGTCCATTTGGGGCTCGAGAGAGGGGGATCTTCGTTCTTCGTCATCACCAACCCTTCTCCATCGCCAACTCCATCGCCAATTCCATGATGCTCCCCACTGAGAGTGAGTAATTCCTTCATAGGCTCGCTGGTCGGTGAGGAGTTGGATGAGATTCATCATGTAATCGAGTTATTTTTGTTAGGGCTTGATCTAGTATCAACTATGTTCTTAGATTGATGTTGCTATGACTTATCCATGCTTAATGCTTGACACTTTGGGCCCAGGTGCCATGGTTTCAGATCTGAACCGTTTATGTTATCATCATTATATCCATGTTCTATATCCGATCTTGCAAGTTATAGTCACCTACCACGTGTTATGATCCGACAACCCCGGAGTGACAACAACCAGGCCCACTCCTGGTGATGACCGTAGTTTGAGGAGTTCATGTATTCACTATGTGTTAATGCTTTGTTCCGGTTCTCTATTAAAAGGAGACCTTAATATCCCTTAGTTTCCAATATGGACCCAGGTGCCACGGGAGGGTAGGACAAAAGATGTCATGCAAGTTCTTTTAATAAAGCACATATGACTATTTACGGAATACATGCCTACATTATATTGATGTACTCGAGCTAGTGCCGTGTCACCCTTGGTTATAACTGTCACATGATGAATATCATCCAACAAGTCACCGATCCAATGCCTATGAACTTTTCCATATTGTTTTTGCTAAGTTACTATTGCTACCATCACTGTTACACTTGCTACAAAATTACTGTTATCATCACTGTTAGACTTGCTACAAAATTACTGCTATCACTCCTACTATTACTATTGCTGTTGTCACTACTATCAAAACTATCAAACTACTTTGCTAGTGATCACTTTGCTGCAGATAATAAATCTCCAGGTGTAGTTGAATTGACAACTCAGCTGCTAATACCCTCAAATATTCTTTGGCTCCCCTTGTGTCAAATCAATAAATTTGGGTTGAATACTGTACCATCGGAAACTGTTGCGATCCCCTATACTTGTGGGTTATCAGCGGTTGATGTGTGGAGTAATAGTAGTAGATGCAGATTCATTTTGATCTACTATTCTTGGACATGATGCCTATATACATGATCTTTGCCTTAGATATCGTCATAATTATTTGCTCTTCTATCAACTGCCCAATAGTAATTTGTTTACCCACCATATGCTATTTTCTCGAGAGAAGCCACTAGTGACATCAATGGCCCCCCGAGTCTATCTTTTATCATATTGTTTTTAGATCTATTATTCCAAAAACCCAAAAATACCTCACTGCATTTTTTCTTTCTTTATTTTATTTTGTGTTTGTGCTAGATCTATTTATCCAATCTCATACAATTTAATCTATCCCAGTACCGAGGAGGGATTGACAACCCCTCTTACACGTTGGGTTGCGAGTATTTGTTATTTGTGTGCAGGTACTGTTTACATAGTGTTGCTTGGTTCTCGTATTGGATTGATAACCTCGGTTTCATAAATGAGGGAAATACTTATCGTTGCTATGCTGCATCATCCTCTCCTCTTCGGCGAAATACCAGCGCAGATACAAGCAATCACCACTCTCTACTTGTAACTTGCTAGGGAGAGTGCTCCGTGTATCCGTGCACACACCCATCTAATACACCAAAGCAGGAGTAGCGTTTTATGCTTCTCAGTGGCCCGAAGCTGGGTAAAAACTGTAACATCCCAATTTTCAATTTGGATGTTTATAAATAGATCATTCATATGCATCCATGATTTATGCATTTTTTTCCTCCATTTGTTTTATTTGATTTTTGATCCAAGGAACTTTGAGCAACTCAAGGACCAAAAGAGAGAGTTGGAAGTTTCCCAAAAAACCAATTTCGATTTTTTCAAAGTTGTGAGTTTGAATCAAATTTGGTTTCACAAAAAAATTCATTTCCATTATATCAAAAATAAAATAAAGAGAGAAGATAAAATGACTTCTTCAAAATCGGAAAAGAAAATATTCGAAATTGAATTTGGAACCAAAATATATTTGTTGAGTTTTATTTGCAATTTATTTTATTAGCATAGCATTTTTTTGAAAACTTGCATTTTAGGCCAGATAAAAGTTCACTAGGTCATATATAAGACCATATAACTATGTGAATTTTCTGGGATTTTAGGCTAACTTTTATTTGTATTTTCATTGTTTCATTGCTTCTGTAAAAAAAACGTTAAAAAAACGTGGGCAGCCAAGGCCCAAGGAAGGCCCATGCCCATGTGCTATCTTCTTCTTCCTCTCAACGTACAGAAACATGTACGCACGCACCCAGGCAGCACCCCACCCTAGCGCCCCACCCTCTCCCTTCATCTCCCTCGCTCAACTGACTTCCTGAATGGAATCCCCTCGACTCCCTCTACCGTTTCCACCCCCTAGTGCGCCTCCTAGACAGCCATAATGGCCACCACGAACGCTTCATACTGCAGCCATTAAACACATTAATTCCGGCAACGCCCCGCTCTCCTCTAGCTTCCCCTGACCCTCTATAAAAGCCCAGAGCGTTGCCCCAGTTCCCCACGTCCGAAGCCCCCTGTTTGCAAAAGCTAGCTACCTCCCTAACCTCGCCAATTGCTCGCCGGAGTTCGTGGATTCCGGCGGCTTCTCCACAACGCCAGGAGGCGAAACTGACCCCGCGACACCGCTCCTCGGTTCCGCCTTACGTTGCTCTTCACCGTCCCGCACGCGCCCTTCGCCGAAGCACACCGGATCCACCTTCTTCCTCGTCGCCGGCGACAAGTCCGGTGAACACCCAGCCAAATTTCTCTCTTTTTCCAGTATCTTTTTTCAATCTCAGATTCTATACCAATTCTTGTTTCTTGTATATCTTTTAGTCTATAGATCCGATTTAGTTGATTCTTTTTCCTACTAGTTCATAGAAATCCCATCTATCCAAAGAACCAAACGAAAAATATTTTTGAAAATTTTAAAATTTGAATTCAAACAGATCTGAATTCAGACTTCGTTAGGCCATATCTCGAGTTCCGTAACTCCGTTTTAGGTGATTCTTTTTGCAAATCGAACCTTGTGTCATGTACTTTCTGTTAAACCCAAACACACATATTTTTGCTGCTGTAAAAATTATGTTCTGTACAGAAACTTTATTTAGTTGTTTTGGAGTTTTTTTGAAGTCTTTCATTTGTTTACTTTTTGGATATTTGCTTGTATGCTTATGTATGTTATTGCTTACTTACGCTAGATCATCCGGAGT